>NC_091830.1:25975969-26225969 GCF_038994185.2 Dermacentor albipictus | reverse complement strand
TGTTGCATAAGATGCAGCAACTCTGGACAACTTAATTTGATTAATTAGAATATGTTGCATGTTCATCACTTCTGCATGTTCTTTTAAACTACGGAACCCTGTGACTGTGCAAGTACGACAGACATATGCATTCTATTCCAATAATGTGAACTCTTTGCAAATAACGTTTCTCACAAGAAAGGTAAGCTAATGTATTTCTTTTCTGGCTGTTGTAGCGCATACAGCAAAATGTATGATTTATTTTTTGTCCGTCTTACTCTACTAAAGGAAACAAAGACAGCGTATAATCAATAGTTTTTTTATAAAGAAACTGCTGTAACCAACGGAGAACTTTCCCGTTATAGGCTCATATTTCTCCCTTCTTTATTGCTTTCACTGTAGCAAAACACAGCTCGAAGCATTTGTGAAGAGTTGGCGTCGTGTTCAACGACGATCAATCTTGACAGGAAATGTCACACAATCCAAAACATAACCTTCGTCTCGGATTTTCAAAGTGAAGACCAAATCCCCATTCTGAAATTAAAAAGAAGATGCTGTAGGTTCTTTTATTGTTGAAAGAACGATGATCCGGCTGTCCCGAAAGTCTAAGTACACTACATGCGGAAGAATAACCAAGAAAAAGCAACGACAATGAAAAAACAAGGTTAACACGAACGCTTCAGACACAGTCAAAAGACACAATCCAACAGCCGTACTTTCATTGACACAGCTACAACATCGACCAAAACAACAACAGCAACAACAGTGCTTTACAGGAAAAGGAGAATGTTAGAAATACCCGCCGTGGTTGCTCAGTGGCTATGGTGTTAGGCTGCTGAGCACGAGGTCGCGGGATCGAATCCCGGCCACGGCGGCCGCATTTCGATGGGGGCGAAATGCGAAAACACCCGTGTACTGAGATTTAGGCGCACGTTAAAGAACCCCAGGTGGTCGAAATTTCCGGAGTCCCCCACTACGGCGTGCCTCATAATCAGAAAGTGGTTTTGGCACGTAAAGCCTCATAATTTATAATGTTAGAAATGGAGACGCAGTATACTATTCAACTGTACCTGGACGTTCGAATAATTTCGTACAGCGACAACGATAGCAGGCTTTGAGGTATGTCATCGCTTTTCGGCAAAAACTCCTTGTGCTTTCTTTTTAATATTGTTGTTATCAATATTATTGGAACTGTAACTTCAAAACGTAGCGAGAGTGCCCACATGTGTTCATAAGTGACGCCTTTATTTTGCCCTTGTCGTTATACTGAGCCCGTGTTTGGGCGCTTGCGTTTCTCTATCGTGAATTTATTATCTCTCAGACTCTCATAAGGTTAACCGCATGCTAAGACCATTGAGGCTAACAAAACCAAAGGATTTACTTACTTTTATCAATACCATATAGATACATAAATATGAGAAGCACAACTTCGCGGTTATGAAGGTCGGTCCGCAGCTCGAAAGTGTTGGGTAAAAAAACGAAAGATAACCGCGTAGTTGTGTTTCTCATCGTACTAAATGCGTTATAATTACATCGACCTAAATACTTAACGCTTCTCGCTGGCCCACCAGCCAACAATGTAAACACGTCTTACGTCCAAAAAGTTGGCCGTCTCGTTCCTGCGCATATATATATATATATATATATATATATATATATATATATATATACGTATGATCTGCTATTTATGTGCTATGAAGGATGAAGACCTTAGCTATTTTTCTACTTCGGGGTTGCCTTCAGGCCTTTATTTTTTCAAGTGAGGCATTTGCAATTCCAATGCCATCATAAGCAAAGCTCGCGCTTTCTCTAACTGTTCTTGCTGGCAACAAAAGTACTATACATATACTTACCCCTATGCAGGATTCGGCAGATGGAACGTTAGGCAGCTTGAATGTAAGGTGGGCGGTGTATCCACCTGGTCTTATGGGGTAACTGTTGTTCCACTCTGAACTCAGTCTTACTTCCACAGCCGTCGTGACGTAACAGAACCTCGCTTCTCTGCGGAGAGTAGATACGAATGTATTGATGAAGCGAGTTCAAGGGAAGCTGAATCCACAGAGCGAAGCTATGCAACGCTTACTCTCGCAGCTTCACGTGTCACCAGACCTATCCATGCGAAGTGAAAGGTGGGAGCTTTTGCCAATCATTCTTAAAGCTGGAGTGATAGGAATGAAACGAGACAGGCAGTTACCTATCACAGATTACTATATTTGCTGCCCTACACTACGAGATGAAGAGGCAGAGAAAAAGGCAGCAGCCGCATCCGATAACAGCACTTCATAGCTCGTAGCACAATGAACACAAATGACGGCTAAGGCCGTTTGCACAGGTTCTTCGACCTTAAAGGGGCACTAGAAATAAGCACTAAAGTAGTTCAGGTTGTAATTCAATCTTCAATAACTTTCTTCTCGTTCATTTCAGAGTAATAATCTTATTTCGCCGTATGTTGCTGATCTCTCTCAAGAACTTCAGAACTCAAAGGCTCTAAGTTGTGCATATGACACTGCTTTAATATTTAGCGTCGACTCACTCTCCACTCTTCTGATGGAATGCGTTCTTCCTGTTGAATGAGCGGGGCAGGTCCTCAGCTCTCAAATTCCCTTGCCTTGGATGTGCAATGTGATGTGCCTTTGATGTACAATTCCCTTGCCTTTTCTTTACATCATTCTGTTTGCACCATTAATTGATTTAGGTATTGTGTTTTGATCTTTTTCACTAAATGTTTCCGTGAGCAATATATCATTGTAAAGTCTATATATTTTATGAATGTATACGAACGTATCTTGTATATGCCTTGTACTCAAATTCTGCCCGTCCTGCAAGGACCACAATGTGGTATGCAGTATGTACTAAATAAATAACTAAATAAATATATTATCTGATATACTGCTTGATTTATCAAATATTTCGTCTCCGTTTTTAGAACACAATTTAACTTTAAACAGCGAAAAAAGCAAATATGCTGTTTGGCGCTCGAGCAGAAAAAATGTCGACAATAGTCAAATAAATATTAGTTCAAATAACTTTTCCATTCAATAAGTTGCTTGTTTCAAGAATTTGGGTGTCATATTTCGACCAACATTTACACTGGGAAGCTTACATTCATAATCTCTGCCAGGAGGTTGCCTATGGCTTTGCATGCTAATTAAAACTAAGAAATATTTACTGCTGCAAATGTTTAAATCATTGAATTTTGCGTTTTGTCATAGCCATATTGGTTACTGTCTCGAATACTGAGGCGTACGTGGTATACCTCACGCACTTACATTGCTAAATCTACAGATGAAGGCTTTGCAAACAATTACTTCGTACTCCGCTAATTATGTATTCAAATATATTTTCCAAAGAAAACGCGTATTGTCGGCGAGGGCACTAAGCAGCCATGATATCTCCATTCCAGACAATGACCTTTCACGGACAAGCTTTCCTATTCCCCGAAGCATCTTTTCCATACCAGCACGGAGTACAGGGCATGCTTCCAAAAGCAACATTCACCGGCCATAGTGTTACAATGTAGACGACGAAAGAGTTATTGAATTCTATGGTAAAATGATTACAATATGTTACTCCTGGTAGTTAGGAGCCCACGTAACGTCAAGGAGAGTTACAAATTGTTTCTTCTCAGAACCTGCCTCACTAATAGATTTAATTTGTTTTGTGTATTCCTGTGCGCTTGTTAGCAAGGCTACAAGTTGAACCATTTTATCAAGGTTTTTTGTTGAAAATTCCCCAAGTTACCTATAGGAGTCGTATTCTCTCACTGGACCGAAAACTAGCCTTTCTTGGATACCTTGCCCGACATTTGTGTTCTCTTTTCGGTGTATTTGAAAAATGAAGTACTTTTTGACTGAGTGATCGATAGCTAGATCGATGGATTGATTTATTGCTTGATTACTATAGTGAGTGAGTAAGCGATTACTGGACAATAAAATAAAGCTCAAAGTTTCATGCTATTTAATTTCACGCCTGAGCACTCAATGTGAGGTCACAGATTTCAAAGTATTGCTTCGTAGTATGGCCAGCCGTGGCTCAACATAAGCTGTCGAAACTTGCGAAATTCAGTCTTAGGCTCCTTTAGAAGGCAATGTAGCCCACGTTAACCTATAAGAGATTACCTAAGTGTGAGCAGACGTCGTCACAATCGCTGACGTCATTGCGAGCTGTTGCGAAAGCTTCAAGGTGGTGTCACCACCGGTCTGTCCTTGTCGAGTCTCGTCTGACTTCAGAAGCTTGCTTTCATGGTAACAGTGGTTATTTTGGCGTTGTATAAAGGTTTTTGCTAAGACGGCTCAAGTAATTTTTTTTCACTTTATGCATTCGTTGGGCTCTGCTGCGATAGCTTATCAGATCGGCATTTGAAAATGGCTTGCTCCGACAGTAGTCTATGATCAATGCGAGTGAGCGCATTGTTAAGCTCGCATCTCTGTACATGCACTGTAGTAAGGAGTCACGCAGAACGTGTTTAAAAGTCTCCTCGCGATCATAGTCATCGCAGATTGCCTTGTAGACCATTCCAATGGGAAAGGCAAAAGACCTCGTTATTCCTTCTTAGAGACTATAAATGTCCGAGGGTCATGAGTTCTCTCTTTCAAAAAAGAAATATGACAGAGGAAGCAGGAAATGCGAATCGCTGTATATTCTCATTCGTCCAGGTGCACTGCATGGTGACTTCAGCGAACGTTGCGATAGATGAAATACATACGAGCTAACCGAGATAATAACGAACTACGCTGAGGCTATACCTGTCGTTTCTATTTGTTCTTAGATGTTCTTAGCTAAATTGTTTACATAAAAAAAAGAAACCTAAGAAAAATTCAATGCAGGGAAGTCATAGCTTTTTTTCTCTCTATAGTGCCCAGGAGTCAGGCATTTTTTCTTCAGAAAGAAAGGCTACAATACATTTTTTGTGTGCGGAAATCAGAAGTTACGACACATCACGGGGTAGCTTTGAAAACAAAAAAAAGTTAAAGTAAACATGCTGGATAAACGCTACAAGCCTTACAGCCCATAAGAAACAACAAAATGCACATACACCGCACTGCCTTACAGCGAGAGATAAAAAGAAGTGCGCAAAATGAAAAGGCGTTCACCTTTTTTACAACCTTTACGCTTCAACAAGTGTAACATGCGTACAAACAAGAGAGCTTAATATTCCTTGCTAAAGAAAAAATGTCCTAGTTTCGCGAGAAAGCCTACGCGGTGATTGCGATAGCAAATTAGTGGGCAGCTATACGAAGTAGGATAGTAGTTTTATCGGCCGCATAGACTTACAAACATAGGCACGCAAACTAAATTAACAAGAATGGTTTCACGCGCGAACAAGCAAACGAACACATTTCACTCGATGACCACGCAAACTCGCTGTCAAAGCGCTAGAGTTAGGTAGCGCGGCAGCCGCAGCGAGCGAAACAAACTTCGTGCTGCGTCTCGCATCAACGCGAACTAACCCCCGTATGCAGAGATGCAACTTAAGTCGAAGCACATGCTTGACTTGATTTAGATGACGCCTGGCGTTAACGTGCCCAAAGACGCTCAGTGCGTTTCCTTCGGCGCGTTCCCGATAGGCGTCACTCGGATCAAGCCAAGCATGTGCTTCGACTTAAGTTGCATCTCTGCATACGGGGGTAAGCCACGGAAACAGCTCGCGCTGATCTCCCCCTCCCCCCACCACACATACACAGATGGCTCTCATGATACAGCGGCCCGGGCGGGCGGGCGCGGCTCAATCTCGCGTACGAAAGGGAGGAAAGCGGGGAGGAAGCGCGCCGTCTTGCGCCGCGCGCGAGGCTCCGAGGGGAGGGTAGGGAGGATGGCGCATTCTACTCCGGGCGGCCTCCCTGGCCGCCCGGAGTAGAATGCGCCATCCTCCCTACCCTCCCCTCGGAGCCTCGCGCGCGGCGCAAGACGGCGCGCTTCCTCCCCACTTTCCTCCCTTTCGCACGTGAGATTGACCTGCGATCGCCGACTCACCCTCGCATGCTTTCACTCGCACATATAGCACACGGCGCGCGGCGACGACATTGTCGCACTTGCACTATACACGGAAACTGACGACGATGGTGATGCCGACTGCGTCGCCAGAAATGCGCCAAGAGTGTTCAGATAGGCGCAATAAAACAAATTCACCTTACTGACACCACATTACCGTGATGTGGCTGTGTCTGGATATATCTTGGTTCGCTTCAATATATGGTAACGTTTGCCGCTCGCACACTCTTCTACGTCACTGTAGGAAGCAATACACAATACAGCAATGCCTGGAACTGCAAACATCGTATAATTTATATTTCCTCAACGTTTGGCTGTGACTGTGTTGCTTTTTCTGCAAGCCAGATGGTCTTACTTTACTAATGATTGTGTCGCGATTTTTCCTTTCTGTGTGGTGGATGTTTTTAGTTTAGTATTCTTCCGGCACCCTTCCGCCGTGTGCATTATACAAGGGAACTTGTAGTACGCCTGCTTCCTTCTGTAACCCAATGTTTGCCTTTTAGGGGTGGAAATAAATAAATTAAGAATAAACAACCAATGATTAAACGGATAAATAAATTAACAATATATAACTACTGCGACAAATCGAAGCGGCATAAAAATCTCGCAGCACCTGAGTTATTACTTTCTCAAGGGTCTCAAGCATGATGTGTTAAATCATATATTGGCAGTCACTAGAGTCTAGTGGTAGATTCCATGGCAGCCGTGATGTGATGCGCTTTAGTAGTGATGGCGAGGTCGTCCCTAATACAATTGGCAATAATCCTTACTTCGGCAGACAACTGTAGAAGCACGGAAGTTGCTCTCCTTTTGTTGTGTTGACGTATATTTCCAAGACGGGATAGCTTCCAAAGGATCGGAGAACTTGGACTCTCACGTCCACGGCCACCTGCTGTCCCAACTCTGCGTTGTCGATGGTGACGCTGTTGATGTCGATAATTGATAAGTCCGACCCTGCGACAACGTGGCACAACCGAGAAGGCCAGATAAATTGATTCTTACAGACCAGTATCTGCAGCGCTGTGAAGAGGCAGCCATCTTTTCTAGCGATTGCGGGAGCTGGCGGAACGAACTGGTGTTATGGTGCTCGGCCTGTTATCATCGCATGCGTGCCACCAATGTTTTCTCGGGCATACGCTGCTAAATTGTGTACTTCAAACTTCTCGAAAATACCGCGGACACAAAAAATAGGGGGAAGTTACTAGGGTTGAGGATTGGGCGAGTTGGTATTGCATTCTCGAACTGGTACAGCGCAACATACAAATGAAGAAACCAACCGAGCAGGCCAGACAACGTAACAGAGCGCTGAGTTCTAACAGGTTTATTGGAGAGTTGCCAGAAATATTTACTTACAAGAAAGCATCAGGAGGAGTCGTCACGACACTTCAAAAACCATCACTGGTTATGGTGTTAGGCTGCTGAGCACGAGGTCGCGGGATCGAATCCCGGCCACGGCGGCCGCATTTCGATGGGGGCGAAATGCGAAAACACCCGTGTACTTAGACTTAGGTGCACGTTAAAGAACCCCAGGTGGTCAAAATTTCCGGAGTCCCCCACTACGGCGTGCCTAATAATCAGAAAGTGGTTTTGGCTCGTAAAGCCCCATATATTATTATTATTAAAACCGTCACACCGATAGAAGGCTACACCATCATGGGTCACAGAACGCGCCATTCTGTCCTGCAAGGTGAATAAACTTACTCGAAGGAAATGCTCCATGCCATAAGACGTTTTCCGCGTCCACTGCAGCATGACACAGGCGCCATACTTTATTTCTTCCTTCTATGCAGTTTTTTTATATAAATTAAGCACCACGCCATTCTTTACTGCCTTTATATGTTTTTTTTTCGGACAGAATCTTTGTTTCCTAAAACTTGACGCGACATCACCGGCATAGTAGAGTGAGCCCAAATTCCTCAGCTTTACAGTAGAATTGCAAGAATTGGCACGTATGCTCTCAATGGCTTTGTCGGTAGCCACCCCGTCAAAAACCAGCAGCCCCAACGATGGTCATGCCGGCTAATGATGACGAGGTTGGAGATTAGGCGCGCTTGCTCTCATGGCAGGCACGAGATTAAGATTCCTGGATTAACGAAATGCTCTTACGACAAAGTTGTTCGCAAGAGCTTTCTTTTAGCCAATCTTGATGCTGGGAAATAATATTCAAGGCGGCCAGCCAATGGTAAAAAGCACACAAGAAAGAAAAGCTTCTTCGAGTCATCCCCTGGTCTGTATAGGACGCCACATAGCGCAGCACTTTGCAACAATTTCTTCGCGAGGTTTAACGCTCCTAGGTCACTGTGGCCACCAGACACCGCGGAGTAGGGTTGCGGATTAGTTCTCACTGCCAGGGGTTCTCTCACACGAACCGAAATATCAGTATACTAAGGGCAGCGCATATTCACCAATGAAATGTGGCCATCGCGCGTGGACATTCGAACCTGCGACTTCTTGCTCAGCAGTAAATCTCCATAGCCACTGAGTCACCACGGATGGTCAGAATGCCTTAGGAACTCGCTCTGTTTTGAAACGTAATTGAAATCCATCGCTTTTCATGGAATACGGCATGAAGTTTGTCTACAATACAAACAATCCATACTTGATATCCCGTGTGCGAGTCCAGAGGAAGTATCATAGAAGAGAACAACAATAAAGAATTACGTCTCGTGGGCCCCTGCAACCACATTACGCGATTACATTCCCTGCTACCACATTTTTTTTTCGTGATCTCTTGTAAACGATAACTTGTAGTTGATTTTTTTATAATGCGCACACATTGCGTCATTCGGGATACTTTGTTCTTCTTTTCTTCTAATTTGTTCAGTCCCATCACAGTTCTCTACAATGTCAAGGGCAAACCTGTGCGGAAAGTTAACGCTGTTGAAAGCATTCTAAGGTGGAATTGAATGGCGACGACACACAATGGCAGATGCATAATTGTATTCCACTGCCCCACCAATGTATCACAGCGTATTCTGATTTGAAGGCGACACCCCTGCAATTTTCCGGCTATGGGATGGCCGGATGGGAAGACTGCCCTAGTTGCAGGGAAATTTTATCCTAACACAACACATTGAAAAGGTGACTTTCAAGAAGATAAAAAACTAGACATGATGCTTGCTGGTACCTGGATATGATAAGGCATGTCATCGTACTTGAAAGCAATAGGTTTGACACTCAACGCGAGAGCTTAGAATAGCGCACTGTTGATCGAGTTAGTTAGCCATGTTTATGTAAGAGGAAAGCATCATAACATTCACGCCCAATAAACGAGGGAATCGCAACAAAAATTCGACTGCTAATAAGACTTTTTTCACACAGGAATAGTAAAAAATACCCATATTTTAACCAATACCCCGAAAAGCAGATAGCGCAAAACAGACAAGAGCAAACCACGACCATATCTAATGGTCTATATCTAAAGAAAACTAATGGTCCATGGAAAAGTAATACTTTCACAAATACGTTTCGCTAGATTCTTTTTCTTAAAGTTAGAATACCACCATAACAACTAATTGAATGGACCATTGTTGATTTGTGAACGTTCTTAATTTACGAGTACCAGTTACGACAGAGATATGTAAACCAGGAGTATGAGAGTTCTGGTCGAGAAAAGAAAACTGAAAATCCACGACAAACTTACGAGGACACCTCGTCACATTTGGGCTTTGCGACGAACAGGCTGCCAGGTGTATGGCAACCAAGAAGCTAAGGCAACCGATTTTGTGCATATTCGTTGTCAGTCGGGGCATGCTTTGTGTTCCGTGACAGGGCTGCCTACGTCTCTCAAGCACCGCTGTTGCTCAGGTAGAAGAGTCGACGAGAGTGAAGGAAGTGTAAAGACCGCTCTGCTTTATTAAATCCACCTTCGTCTCTCTACAAAGTTGCTGATGTTTTATTCGACATGTCAGCAGCATACGTCACTTCCGGTGCCCGCCCCCTGTGGTTCCATGCTTGTGCGCTAGGGCTTTGATTACACTCACTGAGTTGATGTCCATTTCGGTTAGTTAGCCTTCCAGCTTTACTTATCATCTTGATTATAGAAGTTGCGCCAAGTAGTCTAAATTTACATATTAAAGCCTGCACACGTAATTTGTTGACTGTCAGTTGACAGTCTCTCAGATTGATGTTTACTTTTATCTTAACTGAGAACAGTTTGGCTATATAACGAGTGCTTTATGACCACACGTGCCCAAATCTTAGTCGCGCTGGCGTGGCATTTGGAGAGGTCAATGGTTTCAGGAAGCTTCTTTGATTTACTATCGCCCTGCACGGGCAGCTCTTGACTTTATTGCGCTTCAAACAGGCTCTTGATCTCTCTGGTTCCAAACGGGTACAGTTAACGTGATGCTCGTGAACGCTTACGATAGCAAGCAGAAAAATAAATATACTAATGCGTTGCCCATTGCTCAAGGAGAGACGTAGGATGGAACCCCGATGGCACGTTTCCATGACGATGCAGTAGTGGTTCCATCTTGTATTTCTATAAGCAAACGTGACATTGGGGTTTTTCGAGACAGACTACTATCGCATGTTCTTGCTGGGAACTTGCTCCCTTGCGCCAAATTTTCCTGTTTGCACATTTCGCTTTTCCTTTCTCTCATCTCTTGCTACATCCGCTTGTTGCTATATGCTCAGGCGCTCACGGCCGCTGGCTAAAGAAAAGAGCCAGAAGATTAACAGTTTCGCTCGAGAGGAATATGGTCGCTTGCTATATTTGGTAATATATGGTTGTTATTGCCAACGGAGAAAAAATACGTCAGTACGTTTCTTCCTGCGTCGTCTTCTGCAACAGACGATGAAGCCACGACAGCGACATGAGAGCTTCATAACTGTCAAACAAAAGCAACGTACACCATTCTTTATGTACACTTTCCGGCTCCATCATTGTACTGTTATGATCCTAAGTGCGTGGCTCAATTCGAAAAAAATGATGGGTCGTTTTTTTTATTTGAATCTTGGGTCGAACGAGTGCAGCAGTTCATTTTCAGTCACTGACAGGGAACCGAGACGACGTTTATATGCCTCGCCTGGTTGGAGACATTGGCAGTTAAATGCCGGATTTCCTGCGCAGTCTTGTCGAACAATCGCACAGAATGGACGACGTCTTTTAGGTGCTTCCATAAATGAAAACACGCAAATACACGCCTTCCTTTTCCTTCGATATGGTGACTATGTCCAACCGTAATCCAAAGTTCGGAGCTGCACAGAGATGCATCCACCGCGGCATGCAACCGAACCCTAGCGGCGTAGTACTTAGCAATACAAGGGCGTAGCTGAGGTCCTACCACGGTGGCTTGAAAATAGCCAGCGTGCCGTGTTCCCATTTCATCTATTTGAGAGGTAACTTAAGAGAAAATCTCAAATTTGCGACTTATTTTACAGCGCGTGGCGTGCAACTAAGCGTTCGGCAAGTTCTGACAAGGCACTTTCTTCGGCGCTGTCATGGCCTCTCGTGGATAATTTCTTGTGCCCTTGGCGCTGAAAGTTGCAGGCTAGTTATCGGGCACCACTTTTCTTTTTTCAAATTCTAGAAAGGGCTACATCGGCCAACTGTCCTTGTTGGTTCACCGCTGTCACGTGGGGGAGCACGCTTTGCTTGTTTACTAGGTTTACATACTCCGTGGAGTTAAAAATTTGGAGGACGCTTGAGCTTCACCTATAAGAGTGGAACGCGATAGCGTTCGAAGACCCTTACTGTTTTTCATCTTCCCGGAAACTGCAGCTTATGAACCGTAACGTCTACCGGGAAGCGCTGGCTGCGAACGCTATGCACGAAGGCGAGCTTTCTGGTAGAAACGCGGGCGCTTGCGTGGGTCGATCTACTATGATTGTTTCGCACTTTTAATGTTTCACTCTGAGAAGAGCTCACATGAAGGAAATGTGCTGTCGGTGTTTTTTTTTCATTACAATAGTTGTGGGCTACCATTCTCAAAATTCTGAAGAATAACTTTGTAAATAATGAAAGACGAGGTGTAGGCAACTTTGGTGGTCGAGAAATGGTTGAGTAGGCGTGGTTCGGAATTTGGTTCGAAATTCTTTTTTTGCTGAGGCGATGTCCGACGCCGGATTTTCTGCGACACGGGCTTCTTAAACACTATGGCGTTAATATAACGCATTCCCCAGGAAAAGCTTCCCACACCGCCCACGCAGTGAAATCGGCAAGCGAAAGAAAGTCCACTGTCGCGTTGCTACGCCATGCACGCGCGTAGGCTCAGACGACTAGATGCACTCCAGAGGAAACGCACAATCAAACGCGACGCCGAGCTTTCCGTCGGTATGGTGGCGTCATCTAGTTGAGGCTCCTGCAAACAGTCCCTTTCCCGAACCGTAGGTCTTACATGGAATTTTACAATGAGCCATCGGATCCATGCCACAATCGGAGTGAATCAACTTTACACGTTGTCCATAAGAGCTTCCTAAATGTAAACGCTTGTTCTAGCATCATATTTTGGTTATTTTTAGAGTTACAGAAATTAGGGGCAGCTACATGGCAGCGCCCTTGTATTTGGCGCGTTTCGCGCCCAGCTTTTTCTCGAAATGTATGACAATCTCACTCCGTTGCCATTTCTGTGGCAAAAGCGCGAATGAACTGGCGCAAAGTGCGTGTTGTCCGCTCGTGTTGTAGACGCTGTCAATCACACGCTTCGTGGTTTGTAAATTTCTAGTTTCTTCCAATTACGGCAGCGGTTGGCCATGTTTGTCGTCGTCATAAAGTGTTTCGCCTACGAATGCTACTACCAAATCGACGGTGGCGAAAAAGGTGATCTAGATACCGTCAAGTGAACGCGATCGCTTCGAGAATAACGACTTGCATTTATGCACCCTATTGGCTGGGCCAACTTCGAGCTCACATTCTGGGCCAGACTTGTCATGGTAACTTGCAGGTATGTAATGTACATATTGAGCCTTGCGTAGTATGCTGCGCCTCATCCCTTCGTAGATATCATACTACAGTACACTGGACATGTTGCTTTCTTTTTGCATATTCTTATATCGTTCCTACATTACGTGTATTTAGTATCTACAGACACTATGTGGTCATGTCTTGTGCCTTCGCGGACCATACCAGGAAACTTCCAAAAAACTTTGTGTATGAAACCTACAACATTTAGGACAGCTGTCCTTTAGGGATACAAAAAACAAGGACCAAATAACATGGAACTCAAGCATGAGAAGTCGCCTTTAGAAGCCACCTCAGTTTCAATGCTTACCAACTCTACTGGGAACCAGCTCGCTCGCTTTTTTTAACGTGATCCGCGAAACGGCGGAGCCACTGTCTTGCACTCACGCGTTTACCAGTTCAGAAGTGCTGTGTAATTCATCACCATATGCAGTAAGATTAACGTTCAAGGGAACATCTCACCCAGGACCAATTACAGCCTCTGCGCACAAATATGGAATTACGAAGTTCCGACAGTTGCAGCCCAAGTACGCACAAAAGCTGGCGTGCACCGGTGAAGTACCCAACCGTACTGTGTTTTACTAGTTAATAGCGTGTGTAAGTCTTGCCATTTTTTTAATGGCGTTTACTCGAGCGTGTGGGAAGCGACACCCTCAAGATCATGGCACAACCACTGGTTTATTGTATTATGGCGATGACACGTTTTAGCCCGTTCCGTCATCACCTAGGTCGCTGATGGAGACGGCGCAATGCTAAAGGCGGTGGCTTCAGCACTGCCTGCATGGTTTTAGTACAGTTGCCAAAAACATAGTCACTAAATTAAGAATCAAAGATGTTTTGGTAACAAATAACCTCTACAGTAACATTGCGCTTTTGAACGACTGCCGGCACAATTACTGTGACTACTTTTTTTTTTAAATAGCTTATTAATGGGTGGCAACTATTAATATGGGAAATTTACATCCGTGAGCGATTTCTTCATGATAGTGGCAGTGACATCACAAGGAAGAGGAAGCCGAATAGCCGTAAAAATGCAGCCCGACACGGCTAGCCGGCGTCCAGACCCGGGACTTCCCCACATCAGTATTAAACCAGTGTTGAAACCCTATCAACATCATCAAGGTGTTGTCAAAAAATGAACCTCTTTGCCCTGCTACTTTCAGTATTCACCGAAAACCTTGAAACAAATTGCAAAAGAAGTGTTCATTTGTCTCAATGTATCAGTTCAAGAATGCTGGGGGGAGAAGAATCTTCTTACAGTTTCTAACTCACGCCTCCCATTTTCTCCAAACACTTCCATCATTATAATATAGTACTAGCGATGTTCATGTAGTCGAGCCTCACAAGTCGACATCTGGCTTATGTTCACAATCACTTGTATCACCACACTTCAAAGAAATAGTGCTATAAAATTCGTTATGACTGGCAGAATCATGCATGTGGCTACGGGAATGAAAACGTTGTTGTGAAGCATTGTCAGAGAAAGTTTGTAGTGCTTACATTGCCCAAAATTTTGTTTTAACTATAGCAACAGTCTACAGCAAGTACGCCATCCGACAATATCACACCATCGTGGTATGTGCGAGATATGCAAGTAGCCGTCATTTCTTCCTCCAAACTCAGGCGTGTCAAAAGAATATTGTAAATTTTAGATTCCATTGAATGAAACCAATTCTGCATGCTTCCGGCCTTCCCAGCAGCTCTGGGACACAGCAGCTCAGTTCGCGTTCTACTGTCTCTCACAATAGCTTGTTGGCACCTACATCATACGGCAAAAAATAAATGGATCCGACATAATGAGGTTTAAAAAGTATATAGGAGAACGATTCAACATGGGAACATGAAAATATTAGTCTTTATTATTCTTCACGTGCTGTTAAACTCCTTAGTAGCATTTAGGGAAACAACGTCAGTCACACGATGAATTCATACTTACACGCATTAGTGTCCTCACTACAGGATCGCGTTCAATACGCGCAGATAACTCCATAAATGATGTATCAACAGACAGGCTAGTAATGTTCCAGAACTGGCCGAGCTTGGCGTAATAGTTCGACTCAGCGAAACGGCAGCACTGCCTGTAATGCCTGATGTAGGACTTGTAGCTATCTAAAAATGACGAAGTCTTTCTTGCACAGTGCCTCAGGACTTCATGAACCGCCGCCTCGCACACTGTCCTCGAGCGAGCGATGTACTTCGTGACCCCATCGTCACTGAAGTTCCCGTGATGATAGACAGACAGCCTCGTTTGAAGGGGCAAGAGCCCGCGCCTCGTGTATTGTGTGTTTTGAGGGTATTCGAGGCAGTGATACCTGCAAGGCACTCGAACGCTTCCGACAGAACCAGCGCTAATGCGCTCCGCCTCGCCGACCATGGCCGGCATGCTGAAATTCGGCATCGGAACCATGAGCTCGTCGATGTCGACGTGCACGTGGTACTCCATTTTGGACAAGGACCGGAATATGCAGTCGTACAGAGCGGGCATCTGGCCGCGAGCGTGGACGTGGTAAACTTCGCCAGTAGTGTCCATAATAAGCTTGAAGGGGATGAAGGTCACATCGACTCCCAAGGATTGCATCCGGGAGACTAGATGTTTCAGGTCCGAGGTCACATTCAGGTCGTAAAAGAAGAAACTTGTCGCTCCCACGGCCCGGTAATGCGCAATGAATTCAACGACCTTCCACAGGCCTACGGAACCGTACAGAGGCCTAACACATACGGCGCAACACTTCACAGGGGATTTCTCTGGCGGCCGATGCAGTCGGAGCCACCGCAATGAACGCGCTCGTGAATGTTGCGTCGCGACTGCCACTCTTATGTCCTCATCCTCGAGAAATGCTTTCTTCGGTGGTGGGCACAGTATCAGGGCGTTCCTAAAGCTCGGATTATAATAGGTCCACACCAGTCGGATGTGGGCTCTGAACTCGATGGTCGTCTTGGAGGTCCGAATGATGCACACCAGAGGTGGGTGTACGATGGGAGCGCCATTTGCTTTTGTCTCGTTGCTTCGCACGAGGCTGGTGATGTGAATGGCGTGCTCGTTAGTGGTGGCCAGGAACGCGGAAAAGACGTGGATGTGGTCTGTGATGGCGTGCCACGACTCCTGCTCCGTCCTCGGAGATCCTTGAACATGAAGACGGAGTCCTTGCACGAGCTTTTCGTCCCACAATCGGAAGTTCTCCTCCGCTGCAATGTCCGGCTCGCCGGGACAGGCTCTCCCTGCGTGTAATAACCCGTTCAGTAAGCGAGTGACTTGACTGCGTCAGTGAGGCACCGCTGTGAATGCGTGCTCGTGATTGTGCGAGCGAAGAATGGCCATTTTTGTGGAAGACCACGCATGACTTCTTACGTAGAGGCCAGGCCATTATTTGAAATTAGCGAAATGATGGAAATGATAGTCGTGTAATGTTTTTGGAAGCGGGGATAAGAAAATTGCCATTACCCTATCCTCAGCGCAGGAACATTACGTATTGAATTTCGCTAAGCACTGGACCGGGAATGCTGAGGAACGGAAACGTCTAGCAAACTTCGTTTAGTTGTGTGAAGCAGGTGAGCGCTGTCGACCCCGGCATGGGTTACCTTTATTAGTGAGAGAAATGCACCTATAAATGTTCATGGACAGTTGAAACATGAACGAGGGCATTCTAATGAACCTAGTGATATATTTGAATTAGTAAACACAATGTTTGGGAATATTCAGGGCGGCATGACTGCTAACGATACAAGAAGGCGTCTTTAAAAAAAGCGTTGATGTCAGAAAATTAAATTTCGTTGGATTTGATATTGAAAGAATGCTGGAACAATTTCATTAAGCTAGCGCCAGGGCTAGGCAATATCGAAAATGCATCGATTTCAGGTACTGTCTTAATTTACCTTCTAGTATCTTGTATATGTATGATGATACATTCGGAAAGACGTGTGTCAGTGTTCGTGTCTTAAATACACCAGCAGATGTATCGTGGATATTAACATACAAGATAAATCTATCGCAAGACCCACGCAGATGCCCATGGACACTGCAGACTAATAACTTATGGCAAATAAAGCTCATTCCAATAGGCGACAGTTTTATGTATTCTGTTATTTCTGACAACCAAACGCTACCAGGAACATCAAATACATGTCCGTCTAGGGACTAGGCTTTATCCAACCCAAATAATGGCGAGTTTCAGGTCGCCTCATTCTTCACGAGCAAATAGATCGTTCTGCAGCGCCGCACAGAATATCAAAAGCAAGCGTGGTTACCCAAAGCTAAGAGTCGTCATTATTATTCGTCAAACGATCAATCAGCCTTACCTTGTGAACAACATAAAACTAATATCAGTAATGCTTGACAACTCTGACTTTTTCGGAAGCGCGTAGTAATTGTAGCATCAAAGTCGGCGAGCTCTCTAAACGCACTCTTCTGCTAGAAACTCCGTTGAACCAGCTTCGAGGTATATAGACTGAAAATGCGTCATGAATTGCATTCATGTCCAAGAGTTTTTTCACACTTCATTTTCCACGTTCTGCAAACACACTACCTGGAGCAGCAAAGGATTTTCGGAGCACTGTAATTGGGGGCGAACTTTAGCGACGCCGATCCAGTCAAGGCTAATTGCCTGAGCGGATGCTCTGTAATAAAATACGAAGGGGCGAAATCAGTAAAGCCGAGAACGATACTTTCTATTGAACTTAGCCCACTAGCGGCGGTTACCCGGTGACCGCTGTTGCACATGTCCCTGCGCACGTGTTTGAAGTCACGTGTTGTTGTTCGAAGTCATTAAACTG
This sequence comes from Dermacentor albipictus, assembly GCF_038994185.2. Classification (NCBI taxonomy): domain Eukaryota; kingdom Metazoa; phylum Arthropoda; class Arachnida; order Ixodida; family Ixodidae; genus Dermacentor; species Dermacentor albipictus. Next base: position 26,208,325 of record NC_091830.1, on the reverse strand, counting down.
AACGGACATTTTCTGCGTGATTATTTAACGGTAGCTGCATCGCACTTCGTCATCGCTTTGCCAACAATGTATCTACGTCCAGCCCAGGCCAGCGCCATATACGGTTCACATCTCTTTTCTTTTTTTCCTACTCAGTTTTCCGCAATAGGTAAGATGTTTAGGCTAAATTCGTGGTCTAGGGTGCCCCGCGATGGAAGTTCTCGACGTACAGTTCAGTTGGTCCGGCACCGGTTCGGCGGAAGGAGTTGGTGGAGTGGGGCACTCCGTAGTTCCAAATTGCCGCAACGGTGGCGCCACCGGAGACGTCACGTCGGGCGTCAGGTACATTGTGGCTAGCAGGGCAGCAGCGCCAAACAGGGCCAGTCGTATCAGCCATCGCACTGCGTCGTGGAGTAACAAAGAGATTTCGCACATGTTTTATGCCAGTCTGTATGTGAAAATTTTTCGAGCGCCACTTCTACAGCGTATTGTGGGCTCGGGCAGATTTCCGGTGTGAAAGATTGCTACGCAGACTCCTTAGTGGGGCTTTTCAGATAATGCGGAACTTTTATTTCCGGTCTCGCAATTTGCACTCATGCGGCGAATGACGTTGATTAATCGATTGGCTGATTTACGCACACCGCGGCTCAGTGTGCCAGGGATGACGCAATGCGATGCAAGCATTGCAATGACCTATGGAAATTGCCGAACTGGTGAAGCTAATTAGTCGCAATAATTCTTGTTGTGTGAAACCAATTTAACGGCATTTATTCTGAACTAGGGTTAACTGATGTAGGCGAATTACATTTTTAGTATGCGCAAGTGTGCGCATACGAAAACATTGTTGATTGGCAGGTATATTGAAAGCAACCCCGGCCCTGAGCTCGAGGAAATCGCCAACTTACCGAAATCGCTTCCGACATTAAAGATATCAAAGAAAACTGACTAGCGGATATACATAGCAAGCTTGACTTCATTAGGAAACTTGATGCTGAAGTCACCGCATGCCATACAGAAATGGCTTGTATGAATAAGGTAGTTAAGAGTCTTGAAGATAGAATAGACGACCGAGAAAACCGCAGCAGGAGGTCAAACCTAATTGTTAATGGCCTGCCATAAATGGAAGATGAAACAAGCGAAGCACTAGACGAGGCCATAAACGAGGAAAAAATCGCAAAAAACCTTGAACTCGGATCTGTGGCCATTGAGCGCATACATCGCTGAGGAAAACAAGCACCAAACAAACGAGGCCAGTCATATTTAAATTACTAGCACCCCTAGATTAGCGCTTGCAGCAAAAAAATTTCAAACAGAAATCTAAATAAGCGAAACGCCACTACTTGAACAGTGTACTCCACAGCTTTATAAAGAACAACCCACATAGATTCTGGAACGACTTTCGCCCAAAAATCACACTCACAACTCAGCTCATGTCAAGTGAAAAAGCCGATAAAGCCAATAGATATCACCAATTCTTTCGTTCGGTCTTCACAAAATATAATGGCGTTATGCCTGAGTTACAAGGACTGTTTCCACTAATGACCCACTCATTATCACAGACGCCGGTGTCTAGACACTAAAAAAGCAAGTGGTCCGGACAATATACCCAACCAATTTCTTAAAAGGTACGCACATTGGTGTAGCAGATACCTCGGCCTTATTTTCCGTAAATCCCTTTCAACAGCAAAACTACTCAAAGATTGGAGAATAGCTAAAATTATTCCGATCTAGAGATCTGGAGATAAATCCATTGAATTAACTTTCAGACCAATGTCGTTAACGAGCACCGCATACAAACTACTCGAACGTATAATTATAAAACATTTAACTCTTTTGTTTTTGAAAGTGAAGGCATCCTGTCCCCTAAGAAGCATGGTTTTCGCAGGGATTTATCGACCATAATTAACCGAAGTCGTGCACGATCTCGCGCTAGGTATTGACAATCACAGCCAAACGGGCATAATCCTACTTGATTTTTCTAAAGCGTTTGACTGTGTTTCTCACCGCAAGCTAATAAATAAACTAAAAAAACATTATTTGAGACGGAAAATTGTTGCATGGATTCGTGGATTTTTGTTTAATAGGTGTCAGTTTGTTATTTTCGAACATATCACGTCAGATATAGTACCAGTTACGTCAGGAGTGTCCCATGGTTCCGTGCTCGGGCCCTCGTTATTTCTGCTGTATATTAATGATATAACTACTAACATTAATCATATAACTACTAACATATAACTACTAACATAAAATGAGGTTATTCGCGGATGAGTGTATCATTTATAGAATATAGAAAAATTAAAAATTATCAAGAAGACTACTCCCTTAACAAATCACTTAGTACTATTACAAAATGGCGCTCAGAGTGGCAGATGATAATAAATGTGAAAAACCAGCATGTATGCCTATAACGAGGAAAAAAGAACCTTCAGACTTTTGCTACACCATAAGTGGCACAGCTTTGACTTAAGTAGAGAAATATAAATATCTAGGCTTAACAACAACGTCAGACCTAAGGTGGGACGAGCATACCCCACATTACATCATCTGCTATGCAAAAGTTATTTTTTCTTCGCAAATCACATCAACTGGCACCCTTGTTAACAAAGCTCCTACCATACAAAACATTCGTTAGGCCTATCCTCAAATACGGAAACACTGTATGGTTTCCTCATACCCAGCCTAACATATATAAAATAGAAACAGTACGAAGGAAGGCCATTCGATTTATCCATAACAAATTTATACGGGAAGACTCTTTCTGTAACCTTCTAGCAATTTCTGGACTTCTGACGCTCGAAGCACGAGCGAAACACGCTCGTTTAAAATTTCTTTTTCAACTCCTGCATAATTATTTCAAAATTGACATTTCAAATTTCATTTCTTATTCACAAACACGACCTATCGGGCACAAGCATACAAATACGTTAGTAGAGTATAAATATAATAATGATGTGTTTAAATATTCATTTTTCCTAGTTGCCATCCGTGAATGGAGTATGTGAACGCCTCTTACCACTAACGCTGAGTCACTGTCTCAGTTTGAATTAAAGGTTGAAAAAAATCTCCTAGCATGTTAAAATTGCTAGTGCTAATATTAGATCATGCAAAACATCATGTATTTGTACCCTGTGTAAGTAGTCGTGTACGCAGCGTCGAATGCCTAAATTGCCATTTTATTCTATCTTGAAAATTAGCAATATACTTGTGCTTGGTGTGTACATTATTTAGTGTAAACTGTCTACGTGTAAAGTGCAAAGCTGATGTACTGCGTGTATTGCTTGATACTTAACGTGAGTGTTCTTTGTATATGTATATATATATATAGTGCCCACCTGCTATTGTCTCAGTAGAGACTGGCAGTATTGTATATATATATATATATATATCCTCTCCTCGCGTAGGAGGTTGGTGCCACGCGGTGTCCTTCATTTCTCAGCAATATAGTCGAAACGATCCCGGTCTGCAGCCAACATGCTAACGTACGAACGGTTAAAACATAACCGCGCACCAATTTAATCTCAGAACTCCATAACACACCCCGCCGCGAAACTAGAGCACAAAAACTCGCAGCGCCGAACTCGAAGGACCCCTCAGCGGCGTTCAGTAGGGCATTAATACTTTCAGTCACAATTCATAAAAAGTGCTCAGGTGTCCTCGGATGTTTTGTCCGTTCCGCTGAGACCAATGTATGTCAGTGTACGAGACCAGTCACACCAACGTACGAGACCAATTGTTTGCCCTGTCCGCAGCAGTTCAGGAGCGCCAACATGCCTGAGCAGAACGCTCGTGTCAGCAGCGGACGCTAAACGAGGCCTTGGGCTTAGTACAGCCGATTCAGCGAAGCATCGCGGTGTGTTCGCTTGGCTTCGTTGTTTTTCCATCGAAAGACGATCTGCGCCTCTGAAGGCCTATTTAACTGTCATGCCGTGGGCGCGCTGGTTCCAGGAGAGCACGACGATGGAGATTTCACGCCTCTAACGTCTCTGAAATTGCTATTGCAATGAAACATTGTGGCAGCAAAAGCCTGCGACGACTATCCATGAGGCGAATAGCATTCGTCTCAGAAGAATGCTATTAATTTCAAGAATGTTTAAAGCATTTTTTTTGCAATTAGGATTGCTGTGAACCCCCAGACGATGGCACATTTTCACACCGCAGTATCTCCGGTATCGGCCAGCGAAAAGGGTTTAGATAGCCGGAAAGAAAACCGGCCTGACAGTTTCAAAAAAGCCATTCGCTATGAAACGCATTTCTGAAGACAAGCGCTATTGGCCCCCGATCCTTTGTAACTGCGCACTTCGTGCAACATCCGGGCAAGCAAGCGGAACTTCACTGTGAAAGCGAAGCAGTAACTATCCATTCTGCTTATGGCAGCGCTTAGTCAAATACGATGCACAAATATAAAAAGAAGTGGCCTATAGCAGATGCGCAGTGCATGAACTTATCTGTACTTACTGCGCGAAACACCGGACGCTGTCTCAGGCGGCGCGGGCCCGTTTAAGTCAGAGGCCGACTTTTGGGCCGTGGCGGGGAGGGTCATACTTAGGTACAGTCCGGGTAGCGCTGGCCTAGTGTTGAAGGCGCTCGTTGATAAGGGCTTTTCGTGGTAGGCTGCTGCACCCTCCGTCTAGAAGCAGAGAATATCCACGGGAAGAACCCTCGGCGACAAATTTGTAGATGTAGGTTCCTGTGATACACTAGGGACAAATTCTTGAACTCGAACTGCACGCTGTCACTGCATCTTCTTCTTCGAATCGAATACTAACTAGATGGGAACCGGTCGCGAGGTGCGCGTGCTGTAGTCACAAACGAAAGACGACAAAGGCACTGACGTACGAGAAAAAAAAAGAAACAGTAAACGACAGAAGAAAAATTCACCGATCATTACTATGCTTCCTAATGCGAAATGTGAACGCGACTCTGTGCGTGCTTTCGTTTCGCGATACACTGAGGCAAAGTATTTGAGGAAGCCTTGCAGCGGAGGCGGCGATCGTCGAAAATCTGACCTGCGGGCAAGCGCGCCGGCTTTTACACGTGACTCCTCCGAAGTTCCAGTGTAATCACTGGTGCCGCTTCGCTTCCAGGAAGTACTACGCAATTCGCGTCACACACACAATCAGATCACAAAACAGTCGTAAACCATGACAATCTAAACAACAGCGAACGAGACCAAACCGAGCAAACCGAACCAGCGCAAGCGAGAGCTCAAGGGAGTAGACGACAGTAGGAAACTAGCGGTCCGGCTGTAACAAGATAAGAGTACCCATCGAGCGGTTGGGCGGGTCCGTATGAAAAAGTTACAGGCTCATAATTACCGATATACACCGCAGTGTAACTTTCTACGGCACGTTTTTAAGGCAACACCGCGTTCACTAGACGCGCGTTTGTACCGCTTCGAACTCGCATCGAACTCGTGGCTGAGTGGTAGCGTCTCCGTCTCACACTCCGGAGACCCTGGTTCGATTCCCACCCAGCCGATCGTGGAAGTTGCTTTTTATTTATGAAGTGCCTGCCGTGATTTATCGCTCACGGCCAACGCCACGGACGCCGACACCGACGGCACCGGCTTTTCTGCGACACGAGATCCTTAACGCTATCGCGTTAAAAAGTTTCCCGAGCGCACGTCAGTGAAGGGGCCGCTGTCACTGGTGTCTGCCCTTCGCAGCTCCCGTCTTTATTCATCTGGCGCTGCGCGCTTGGTCTTTCATACTTTGCTGTTCTGTTGTTGCACTCGCTGCTGAGCACGAGGTCGCGGGATCGAATCCCGGCGATGGCGGCCGCATTTCGATGGGGGCGAAATGCGAAAACACCCGTGTACTTAGATTTAGGTGCACGTTAAAGAACCCCAGGTGGTCGAAATTTCCGGAGTCCTCCACTACGGCGTGCCTCATAATCAGAAAGTGGTTTTGGCACGTAAAACCGCATAATTTAACTTTTTTTTTGTTGCACTCGGTTACGCCGAGACTGACGCCCACGCTCGCCGTAGGAGCGGGTGCTTAAGAGCTGCATTCTGAAACGTGCGAAGATAAAGACGAGAAACCGCGGAGCGTCTGATGCTGTGAGCCTGCAACTGGGAAGCTGTTCAATTAGCGTGCAGAAGAGGCATAGTAACCATTTAGACGCGAAATAACGAAGACATACACACTTTCGACGTCAAGATCAAATCTGATGTCATCCACAGAAGTGCAGCACTTACAATTCCCTTGGAGCAGGAAATTTTGCAAGGCAGGACTGCCAGAAAGGACACCAACAAGACTGCAATGTGGATTCCCAACCCTCAGCAAACACATGCAGCAATCTATACTGGCAGTTTTTATTTTGTGCCATTCCTGCAGCATATTAAAAGCAATGGGACGTTACTTACTGTACTCTCGGTGTTTCTCCTCGCATAGAAAAAATTCGCAGTTTTGCGAAGGTGATGCATCGATTGCCATAGTCAATTTGCTGACAGCTATACGAAGTAATGATAGTACATTTAGCGGCCGTGTAAACTTCTCAACAATCGCTTGCTAACTAAATTATCCCGGCGACGGCGGCCGCATCTCGATGGGGGCCAATAGTGTAAATATCTGTGTACTTAGATTTAGGTGCACGTTAAAGAACCCCTACGTAGTCCCAATTTCCGGAGTTCCCACTACGGCGTGCCTCACAATCAGATCATGGTTTTGGCCCGTAAGACCACATATTTTTATTTTTATTTTATTTTCCTAACTAAATTGACAAGCACGATGTGAGCGCGCACAGCAAACCTGAACACATCTCACTCGATGACCGCGGACACTCGTTGTCGAATCGCTGCCGTGAGGAAACGCGGCAGCAACAGCGAGCGAAGTGACCTTCGTGCTGTTCCCACATCTATGCTGTCTATCGCTTCAACGCAAAGTAAGTGCCGAGAAAACACAGCACGCGCCAAGCTACGAGCCACCGGTGCACCTAGAATCTGCCTTAACGCAGATTCCTCTCAATATACGGCCGCGCGACCGCGTGCAGCCACCACATGGGCAGTTGCAGCCGGAGTGGAACGATGCCACCTCTACCCCCACCCCCACCTCCCGGTGTATCGCTCCCCCCCACCTCCTCGCCCCTTCGTCCCTTTCACGTGGGGGGAGATTGAGCCGCAATCGTGGCTTCCCTCTCAAGCTTTCACTCACACTTACAACATGGGACGAGCGGCGTCGGCTTTATCGCCGTTGGGCTTTATGCGGAACCTCACAGAGAAGCCGACGGCACAAATTCGCTTGGAGTGTCCGTATAACTGCCATCGCAAAAAAAGACGCTGCAAATGGGACAGCTCGGCCTGCGATTGAACCGTCCGTTGCTTCTGTGTTTCGAGGCTTCTGCGCTTGTACACTCACACATGGATGTATGCATCGCCACATAGAAACTCAATGTGAATCAAACCGATTTCATTGTTAATCGTAATTGTCATTTCATTTTTCACTTACTTCCTCATTTATGAATGTGTCTACTCAATTTTTTTCGCTCCTGTGTTTTGTTATAATAACGGTTTACGGAATCATATTGGATCTTAATCATTTTAATTTATTACCTACGTTGTGAATTTCTACGTTTATTCATTTAACGTGTATGGAAAATGTCCCACTTTTGGCCAATTCCCATGAGTGCAAGAGCTTAAGGTCATCATCATCATCATGTTTACGTCCTCCCCATTCTTGCATTCTGCTGTGTTCTTGTGCTTGGCATGGAAAGCATACAGCCTAAGACATTTGGAAAGGCAAGCGATGAGTCTTGAATTGCCAAGTTTTGTGGCTAATAACGTGCCTTACCTGGAAGCTGAAATTATACCGCTTGAGTCCAGATTGAGGCAACTTACTGTACTGACTTTCCTCATGTGTGCTCCATCATGTGTGCTCAAGGTGTATTAATCTATTTGATTAAAACGTGCTCATGAGAACCTCTAGCTGTCTGGCTTAAATACAACGCATTATGTTACACAACTTTATAAACGTTTTTCCAACTGTAGCTATTACAATGGCGGCAGAGTGAAAGGCTGAAGGAGCGGGAACATTGGGCCATTCTGAACACAGTTCTTTAAAGTCTACGTATTGGGACAGCGAAAGTGTTTCCATGGGAACGAGGGGTGCATACATTTCAGGCTTGGCGTGGCAATTAAATCTGTGCCTAGACCATCGCAGCATGAGATGGGTGCTTGTGCTATGTTGACGGCGCCTCTGAACCACCCGTGAAACAACCTGCACACTTATTCACCATGGAACGCATTCCAAGGAAGGGCAAGCCACCTGTTTTTGGAAACCATGATCTGTGCCACCGCGTTACCGCCACTCGGCACATCATTTGTTATATTCTAACTAATACAGATTGGTCGAATGATGTCACCGCTGTCACCACAGCGGAGATTCGCGACTTGGGCGTCACGTTTAGTTTCACTAATGGCCGCTTGTGGATCGCTTGTCGACGTGGGCGTTTTATTGGAGTGTGGCAAGGCATAGCGTTAGCTTGTGCTGTTCTTGTAATCAGACATTATACGCTTTTTACTCCAACATATTCCGTACATTAAAAAACCTGACACCAACTAACCTAATAATGAAGTTTGTTTAACCGATCCAACTTTTCACATGGAGTCAATATCGCTCGCTTCTCACACCACCACCGGCGCCTTAGCGTCTGGCTCGCTTGGCATTGGCCATAGGGCTGAAAGGGAGACCTTACCTCCGATGATCAGTGCTCGCCACCGGGACTTCCAACCTTCCTTTAGATGCCGAGGAGTCGTGAAGAGCGGACGCAGTGTTAAAAAAGAAGACGAGTAGCAAGAAAAAAAGGTGGCAGGGACGGTTGGTTCAAGGGAGCAAGGTGCAACCACGTTTTGCAAGGATATGGCAGCGTATGGATATGGATACTATGGCAGCGTTGCAAAAGTTGAACACGTGGCTCTATGCTGGCGCTAGAAAATGTGGACGTGTGGATGAGTGTTGAGGGAAGATTCACACAGTTTCGAGTAATAGCATATGGTGTTCTAGGTTATGCAACCATCACCTGCGTGGCCTTTTCTAAGGCTGCACTTAGTTTTCTTTGTAATTTATGCAGCAGCCAGAAAGCGCAGGTGTTTGCATATGGATATGGACGCAAATGCCCGCCCGGCATACGGCGCCGAAGCACGAGCTGCTTCAGCGACATCCAGTGTAAATGAGCAGGCAGAAAGATAGCGAGTAATGGTGAACCAAAGTAATAAAGCTTGATTCCTAAACTATACTTGAGGGGGGATGCTAGTCATAAGCCTCATAAAAAACCCTATATTTTAATTCTGCTTCCAAACATAGTTTGTTAAATAAAGCATGCATCCTACAAATTTCATGCTAATCTGATCAGCCTATCTAAACGAACGCAATCATTACGTTCAGGTGGGATAACAACACTCTGGCTGCCTTCCAGTAACTTCTGGCGTTCCGCAGGGGAGCGTACTTGGCCCTCTACTTATATTTGCTATATATTAATGATATTGTCAATGTGGTGAACACACCAGCTCTAATTCGTCTATTTTCTGATGATCGTGTTTTGTTTAGAGAAGTTACCTGCCTTACCAACCAATGTGACCTTAACTCTTAACTTAGGCAATGTGCTGAAATGGCGTGAGCAATGGGGAATGCTTCTTAATGCAACCAAGTTTGTCTATGTCCCCATAACGTGCAAAAACGTCCCCTTAGCCTACATTCACAATTAGGCTTCAGCACCTTTACTCAAAGTAGCCTGCTATAAATATTTAGTCTTAACATTAAAGAGTGACTTATCATGGAACTTGCTCATAAATACCGTCTGCTCTGCCACTTTTCGGAAACTATGCCTTCTGCGCCACAAACTCAAGACTGCTCAGCCTCGTGTTAAACTGCTCTCTTACTTTTCCTTAATTAGGCCAAAACTTGTGTATGCTTCCATAGTTTGGGAGCCTCACACAGAAATTAACATTAAGAACCTAGAAAGTATTCAATGAAAAGCAGTACGATTTATTTACAGTATATTTAGGGCTACTGACTCCCCCACTGCATTACTAACCGCAAACGGCATTCAACTATTCCACATTCGAAGAAAGAAAAGTTGGCTAGAGTTTCTTTCAAACATAATAAATCATAGGCTAACCTCCGACACCACAAAACGCGTATTCCCCTTGAAAAGCAGACCAACTCGACACCACTACCCTCATTCTCTAACACCAATTTTCGCAGACCCACACTTTTCAGTACTCTCTTTCTTCCACAAACAATAGCTGTCGTGAATACACTGACTGAAGCATACCCTGAGCGTCCGCGAGCTGTATACAATTTGTGTAAATAATCTTGTCATTTCCTGTACTTATTACAGTTGTATTGTAATCAAGTTAGTTTTTCTTAATCTTCTACCTTATGACCAAGCAATTTGCGTGAAAAACGTGTTACACACTTGTTTTATGTTCTTCCATTGTGTATATAATCTTTTGTATATTGCTCAGCCTGCTTGGACTTCTTGTCCGCAGTATTGTTTAAATAAAGTAAATAAATAATAAATTAGTGTGACCTGACCCCGACGGGCTGAAGGGGTTATAAGCCAGAGAAACATCGAGAAGAGAGATGTTCGTGCCGTGGGCCGCAGCGTCCGATTTGGTGCCGGCCGTAATGACGACTTTTTAACAATATTTTGCTCTGTTCTGTTCCTGTACATAATGTAAATAAACCTTCATTTCTCTAAGACCCCTTCAACGTCGGCCAACTCCCTACTACGTATACTTTCTGCTCCTACTAAATACTACGTAGACTTTCTCTGATGCTGATCGGAATCGCAAGACACTCTCAGATAAACAAAAAATTCAGTTTTTCTCTTTTTCCTTGGAAACGCCAAAGCGCTTGAACCTCGTAGGCGCAGAGAATTGTACGCCGTTTATTTACCGGCGATAGCAGAACAATCTTCAAATATCTGCTATGCAAACAGGAAATTCAAACAAATACAAATGCAGAATCTGCAAAACATCACGTCGGCGTGGTTGAACCAAAGCAAATAAAACGTTGAACAATAAAACATCGCATAAGCACGCGCACGAGCACTACGGCGTCGCACGTACTACTGTCACCGTCACACACTGTTGTCCCAGCGTGCGGGAGTGTCAAGGGCGGCCGGGGGCCCTGCGCTGTCAGTCCTCAACACTGCCACGACCAGCGAGAGCGCGAAAGTCAGAAAATAAATGTGACACCGCGAGCACTTGACTCGCTGGTTCGTTGTTGACACGGTGGTCGGTGCACACGGAACCACGTGACACACAACGTCCACTGTCGAAACCATGCTGCCCACTGCAGTTGAGACCCGTAGAGACGGGTTATTGCGGGTGGCCTCGAATGCTGTTGTCAGTGATTAAAGTCAAACAAAAAGCGCGGCATGTTTACAAATGCTGTGGCACGCATCACTAATCAACGATTAAATCACGCTGTGCGGTTGACCAGTCTTAGTAATAACAAAAACAAACTATTATTGCTGCATTGGGCGTCACCAAGATGGTGCTACGGAGCAGCTAGAAATCTAGGCGAACATGCCAACTTCTTGGACTAACAATTACTTGCGATCTTGCCAGCACATTTGTCAGAAAATACGTTTTGACTAGCAAAAGGCATAACACCTCCGAGGCGCAGCGAGATCATCTCAGTATTCATGATAACATTATAAGGAAGGACACAGGGAAATCACGGTTCTTACACGATCAAAAAGTCATGCGACGGTCTCGAATCAGTTTCTAACGACTACGGCACACGATAACGAGTTTTAAAAAGTTGAGCAAAGGGGATACCACACGGCACATAAGAAGTCGTTATCACTGTGACATCGACATAAGCCGCGCCCGATCGGCTAGTGCAGCGACGGCAGCCGTGTCGATGTCTTGCAGCTTGGCGATGAGGTCCTGAACGACAATCTGCTCTCGCTTCATTCGCTGGGCCACCGACTTGGGCATGGCCGGAATCATGCCAGCTACGACACCAGTGATGAAGAACACCACATGCTGCGAGAAAGCAAATAACAAGAAGGAGGCAGCATGTTTGGGGACGCGGAGAAAACAAAACCCACCGGGCGTTTTCAGCATTAAAATAAATTATGGGGTTTGACGTGCCAAAACCACCTTCTGATTATGAGGCACGCCGTAGTGGGGGACTCCGGAAATTTCAACCACCTGGGGTTCTTTAACGTGCACCTAAATCTAAGTACACGGGTGTTTTCGCATTTCGCCCCCATCGAAATGCGGCCGCCGCGGCCGTGATTCGATCCCGCGACCTCGTGCTCAGCAGCCCAACACCATAGCCACTGAGCATTCACGGCGGGTGTTTTCAGCATTAACACAGTCGCCTAAAATGCAGTGATTGCGATTACCTTGCCGTAAGAGAGAGGCCTCTCCTGGTGGCTGCTAGCTAGCCCTGTAGTTTGTCAATATAGTTAATGTGCTTCCCTTGAGTGCGCGTGTCCTTTACTTTCAGGCCCATTATGTTACACTGTGAGATTGACGGCTATATGCCGAAGGCACAATGCGCTTAATAGTACGGTTCAAATGTTCGCTATATCTCCTCCTCAATTAGGTTGCAGGTTTGTTTCTTTCTTGAGGGTAGTTCGCAGTCAGACAAAATTTGTTGTATATGTTGCTTTTATAAATCAAATAAATTCCTTAATTAGATTAGCGGGCTTACGGCTAATCACAAGTCTGACTACATATCGATGTCACTACTTCGCACTCGGGTAAAGACTTTTCTTTGGCCATCCTAGACGTGTTGTACGCAGAGGCAACTTGTCGCGAATGCGCGCTTTTGTAAGCGCCTCAATTCATCCTACACGTTATAAGATTTCCAGCACTCAAATTAAAGGTATCGTTTTCGCTGCTTCGCAAGTCAAAACCCTTACTGTATGTTTATCGTTACATTTCTCGTAGTTTTCTCAGCCACCTCTGGTAACGAGTCTCACTAAGCATTATCGCGTCTTGAAGCTTAGCTGTATCGGAGTAACCGCTTCGCACTTTGGCCCAAACTGTTCTCTCAGGACGTCCTATAGAGGTGTGGCACAGTCGTAGACGGAATGAGTGAGCGAATGTCACCTCGAAGACGATGACGAAGCATAGCTGGGCGGTGGTGATGACCCAGAAGGTGCCGGACAACTGGTACTCGTTGTCAGTGCCAGCTGGCTCACGAAACCCCACGTACCTGCACAACAAAGGATTTCGCACCGACACCCAAACTGTCAAGCAGTGACATCGATAGCTTGTGAAACTCCGAATACCATCCCCTGTAAACCTTCATCTTAATACGACTTGATTCCGTATTTCGCCCCAGTGCCATTCAGAGCTTCTGACTCGTAAACAAAAATCTGCGTAGTAGGCAAACTCTAAGCATGCTATCAATTAGCTATATGATGGCTAGGACGGTTATGGAACGTGGATTGATAGTGTATGTGGGTGCTTAGATTCCTGCTTCTACGCAATGTGATTACACTGCGCAGGCTTTGGAAATCACGGGCGCACCAAAAGACGCATATATCGAGCAAACGTTAGGCAGCTAGGCGCTCATTGTAAACACAGTGGTGTGTTGGGTTCCAACGAGTGAGGCCTGTATCAGCCTCCGCTGCTCAGCATCACTGCTACGTAACCGATAGACGCTGCATACATATATATGTCCAGCAATATCAGTAACTGCTGAGTGATTTGAGGCAGTGAAACCGCCTGTCGGCAATAAAACAATACTGCTGTATCTTATGACCACCCTGCGCAGGTAGTTTGTTCGCCCGACGTATTCGTCTCTTAGTGCGCACCTATCTTTAGGCGATAACATTCTGCGTATGCGATACCGGATATGGCTTTAAAGCTCCAGGTACGACTATCGCAGGTAACCGCGGTTCCCCGTTGCACCCGAATCATTCGGAACAGTCAACGCCCGCATCTGCTTTTTTCGCTGTACGCTCTAATAAACGCTGCTATCCCGTATATTTGAACATAAACGAGTATTTGACAGCACCAAATACTGATTTTCTAACTCATACACAAATATTAATACCAAAGACCATTGTGTTTGCACTCGAAATCACATTCGCACAAGCCCATTGGTGACATTGATAATACCGTATTCTGTATCGAATCACGGTCGCTTAAATACCAAGCATGTAGACGGCTCAAATCAATCAATGTTGTGCACACCGCATACATTCCATATCGGTGCATCAAACTCAATGTACACACCACCCAGCATGTAGGGTATTCAAATAAACTGTTGATGTGGTCCGTGGTGCGCGCGCCTAATTGCACCATATCTATGCAGCGCCGCCTTAATATAGACTATGTGACTACATATAGGCACACGGGCACCAGCGATTACTCTGGAACCTTCAATAACTCATGCACAAACGCCGATGCGCTTGACCCACAGTTCACTCTTTCGACTATCGCCAACTGTGCTCGCCGCTATCGTTGTGCCCGGGTGTTGCTTGTCTCGCTGGGCACAAGTTCGCCCAATTAAGATATGAATCTTGTAACTGCCAGTTCTGACATTGTTTCGTTCACCACCGTCGCTACAACGTGACAATATAGAAAACACGTAGCCTGCCAAACAAGCACTTTCGACTGTCTTTCATTCACCACCGTCACTACAACGTGACAATATAGAAAACACGTAGCCTGCCAAACTCGCACTTTCGACTGTCTTTCATTCACCACCGTCACTACAACGTGACAATATAGACAACACGTAGCCTGCCAAACTCGCAGTTTCAACTGTGTTTCATTCACCACCGTCACTACAACGTGACAATATAGACAACACGCAGCCTGCCAAACTCGCAGTTTCGACTGTCTTTCTTTCACCACCGTCACTACAACGTGACAATATAGACAACACGTAGGCTGCCGAACTCGCAGTTTCGACTGTCTTTCATTCACCACCGTCACCACAACGTGACAATATAGACAACACGTGGCCTGCCAAACTCGCAGTTTCGACTGTCTTTCATTCACCACCGTCACTACAACGTGACAATATAGACAACACGTAGCCTGCCACTGTCTTTCATTCACCACCGTCAGTACAACGTGACAATATAGACCACACGTAGCCTGCCAAACTCGCAGTTTCGACTGTATTTCATTTACCACCGTCACTAAAACGTGACAATGTTGACAATACGTAGACCGTCAAAAACGGTTACGACTAGGGAAAAGTGTCGCACCTGCACTCCCGCACGAGTTCGCCGTGGAGCGTGCTTTTGTTTGGCCGGTGGACGTCGTCGTAGTCGCTGGTGTCGAACGTGGCCAGCGTGAAGTTGACGTAGCCACTCAGGCTGAGACCCTTGCTGTGACGCACCTGGTACACGAGTCGCGGGATGAACTCGCTCGTGAAGGCGATGAGGAACGCCTGCTTTGCGTTAAGCGGGTTGGGCGTACGAAAACAGATCGTTTCAGGGAGATTAGTGCACTTGCGAAATGCAGCAACATAAATGCAACGAGCTGCAGTTGCAGCAAAACAGTTTAACGTATAGACGTAGAGCGTAATATAGATATGGACCTTAATTCAATTCCTTGCGATGCAGTTAGCTACTCTAAAGGACGACCGCCTATTTCTACGCACCATGAATTACATAGCCTGTTTAGCTGTACTTCTGGCAAAGTTTTCAGATAAAGAAGGCAACTCCACCAGTTTACCATTGCGTTCTTAGTTATCTATTCCTAATAGCTCGCGATGTATATCTTTATAAACTTGCATTGCCGGCTATAGTTGCTCTTTCGCAGGTAATGCGAGATATTATTTTCCAGGAATGCATTTTCCAATAGACCACTTGGCGCAAATTAATAGAATGCCTTGAAACAGTTGCTAATGACAGTGTTTTACCAACTAAGAACCGTCCAGTGAGCAGAAATCCTTATTCTAGTCCTTTTCACCAATATTGTGGAACTAGGACCTAACTTAATCACCGTTATGCCGTAGTCAATATATAGAAACCTCTTCATTGTAACTTTGTATTTCTGTCGCAGTTGTTGCCACTCATGATTTCCTTTTAAAGCAATGCTCTTGACGTCGCCCATGTAAAACGCACGGAAAATGTCTTTCCGCCACATACACAAGGCGACTCCGCCAGTTTATTATTGCGTTCCTAATCCAGTTTCTTGTTCATCTCCTCATGGTGTCCAGCGGTCGCTAGTGATGTGAAGCGCCAGACTTCTTCCTCTTAATTATGAACAAGATTATTAGCTATGCCGCATGACTCCGAAAACTATGCTGCTGTTTTTTTTTCTTTTTTTGTCGCCTACCGATGAACCTGTAATGTTCCATTGCATCGCTTGCTGTGCGGTCCATATCTTTCCCGCAATAAGTGCGTAAGCTGTAGCACCGACCTTTTTCCGGCGCTAGCTTGCGTCGTAGTAGAGCTCGCGGGGCTGACAAACAAATTTCTACCGTTTTTAGCATGAGTATGAATACAACGTCAAATGCGCTTTACGCTAGTAATGAACATATGAAAGTGATGAAGACAAATCCCGAAACAGCATAGAGCTCATGGTTTTCACAGGTAAATAATAAAGGCAGAAATAACTTAGGATCTTATTTAGAAGCAATAATGTGCACATAATGTTCTGCGACTTCCTCTCGATCCTGCAGGATAGGTATTGTGTAAGTGGCCACCTAGTCGACTGTCCTTTCCGGCTGCCAATGATTGGATGATTGGCTGGAGCTAAACCAGCTAGAAAGAAACCAACTGTGGACGCCTTTCTCTTTTTCTTTTTTTTTTGTCTTTCTAGCAGGTATCCAGCCCAACGAATCAGCACTTCAGCAGCAGCCGAAGCGTACATGTCGACTAAGTGGACCAAGCTCAACAGAACACCCTTCTTAGCAACTGGTTTTGCCGAAAAACATTTCCTCAAACACAATACCGTATATTTAATGCGTTACCAGATATGGTATAGTTAGTGGCCATATAATTTGCGCTATATAAACTCAAGGTGGAGGTTTCGATCCGGGCCGCTGAAGCTGCATTTCCACGGGGAAGATTTGCAAAAAATGTTGTGTACCTAAAATTTAGGTGCGCGTTAACGTACTCCAGGTGGTCACAATTATTCAGGAATGTCCCTGTGCAGCGTGCCACGTACTCTGACCGTAGTTCGGGCACGTAAAACACGAGCACGTTTTCTCTCTCTCTCTCTCTCTGTCTCTTTCTCTTTCTCTGTCTCTCTCTCTCTCTTTCTCGTTTTTTGCAGTGTGTCACTTTAACAAGAGTACACTGACGGCGGCCCACGTAAATGGCGCCGACGCGAAAAAAAAGCAGGTTGGTGCTGGACGCTGCGTGGTGGGTAGGCCAGTCTCGACACCATCGCACGATTTCTGTCCTCGCCAGTGTTCTAATGCGGATTCGACATAGGTCAAAATTCCGGAAGTTTAATCAAACGCGTCCGTGGACTGGTCCAATAGCGCTATTGTAGTAATATTGCTTAGGTGTGACGCAAGTGTTTTCTTTCTTTTTTCAGGAACTCACATTGCAAATGACGGCACAGCGGGCAAGGAGCCTCAGAATGGCTTGCCACGCACCTACGAGGAACGGGGAACAAACGCAAGAGGTTAGCGTGCGAAATGTAAGCGCCACATATAAACGGATCAGACGCTGTACAGCAGCGCAAGTTTAAGCGGTTGTAAGAATACGCGTGGCGAAAGAAACAGCGCAAGCACGGTACGACAAGCAAAAGACAGGTCACAGCACTACTGTTTTTGTGTTCTCCTGTATTCACCCTGTTTCTTCACCATTTTAAGCGCTTAAAGAATATGTATACCTCAGGAAACAGTCCAAGTGTGTTGAATATAAACATCCTTAACATTACGTAAGTATAACTGCTATTGCAAAGCACTCCAACCAGTGACAGATTCTTTACTTGTAACAGGTCACCTTTACTTGCGCCAACTATTTTAATGCAACTTGCGCACAAACAAAAACTCGATACAAAAGATATTATAATACGCAGATCTCTAATAGCAAGCATAGCAGAAAAGAAGCGCGCAACAGAAAGTTAGCACAAACGCAAAAAGAAAGAAACATACATGCGAGTGTGTTTTCTTTGTTTTGTGTAATACTGCGTTGGCCTTTTTTTTCTTTTGCATGACCGCTCTCTGTCAAATTGCTCAACCTTGTCTCTTAGTGAACAACGTTGACTGACATGAATGAAAACGCAAGAACAGAGGAAGTGTGCAAGGATTAAGCTTGTCTTTGGGCTCAGGGCGACAGTACTCTAGTCAAATGTCCATTGCTTCTTTTTTTTTTGCTTACGATAGCAGGTTACGCTTAATGTTCACGCAGGCTCTTGTTGCCTCTTTTCAGAAGCCTGTTGTATGTCCTGCGTGCCTCCAAGATCCGTAATCATGGAAAATTTCAGTCGTGATCGGTGACGGATGAGGGAGAACCCCGCGCAGGCTATCCTGTTCTATTGTATTACCTGCACCAATACTTGTGCGGGTGAAGTTTCCGCAACGTAGACGAAATTTCCGTACCGATGTTTGGCGCCCTCTCGGCGACTGGCCGACGTAACCGCTTGCTGTACCGGTACGCGTCGAGCCTGATCTCGCAGACATTGTTGATGAGTGCGAACAGGGGCGCCAGGGGAAACGCGGCGACGAACAGCGTGACGAAGCCGAACTGGATCGCTGCGACGACAGAACGAAGTGTTCGTTATAAAGAGATGCTTTAAAAAAAATTAAATTATGGGGTTTTACGTGCCAAAACCACTTTTTGATTATGAGGCACGCCGTAATGGGGGACTCCGGAAATTTCGACCGCCTGGGGTTCTTTAACGTGCACCTAAATCTAAGTACACGGGTGTTTTCGCATTTCGCCCCCATCGAAATGCGGCCGCCGTGGCCGGGATTCGATCCCGCGACCTCGTGCTCAGCAGCCTAACACCATAGCCACTGAGCAACCACGGCAGGTGAAGAGATGCTTGAAAGGCAGGGTTTGAGTATGGGCTAGTTGGTGTTCCATTGCAAACGTCACTTACAGTGCATATATAGGCAGGGACCAAAACAACGACGAAGACAAGCGCTGTACTTCGCCGTTCTTTTGGTCCCTGTCTATATATGCGCTGTAACTGATGTTTGCTCGAAAGGCCCCCGCCGAAGGTCTGACCTATGTGACGAAAAGTTTGGGAGCATGTAGGAAAGCTAGACGCTCGGTTATGTTACCTATGTTATGTTATAAGCTGCTATATGTGTAGGACGACTTTTTCTAGCGTGTACTTTTGCAGCTTTGCACGCTCAAGTTTTTCGCTTGCACAGTTACGAGTACGGTGTGATTTGTTCGCCGTGAAATCGGTGTTCATGCTTAGATGCCTACGTCTAAACCACCACGGTGGTTCATTCATGGCAGTGGCGTTCTGTTCTGCTGCTGATTGCAGAGCACGGGGTCGCAGGTTCGAATCCCGTATTGGCGGCCCCATTTTGATTGTATAGTGCGAAATGCAAATACAGTTGGTGGGTTTATAAGCAGGCACACGTTAAAGGCCTCGAGCCGGCTGAAATGAGTCCCTTGACCCTTAATTCGGCGTATCTCGCGGCATCGTTTGTGGTTGCTGACCGTTAATACCGCGACAATTGCCTATTTTTGATAATAAGATGCTTTTATACAAGAAATTGTGCCGATTTAGCGCATCACCTCTCGTGCCACGTCGAACGCAAGCATGTCACGGTCCCCTTATTAGTGCGCACTAATCACTCACGTCAAGTATCTTGGGTGATCAGTGCTCAAATACGTCCGTAGGCAAATTACGTAGTTCATATTATGAGAAGCCAACATATGACTAATATGACCAATATAATATACTAAAATATATAGTAAATATGAGTACTAAACTAAAACTAAAATATGACATAAAAATCTGGCCCCTCGGTTAACCCCCTTTCTTCTCGTTTATTGCGTAGTTCATGTATTACCACTACACTGCCCTCTCAATCGTTCTTTAGGATGTCAAAACGAAGTCGGCACAGTCGCACCGTACTCACTCATTTGCAGGTACTCGTCGAAAGGTGCGAGCTTCGGGCACTCCTCGAGGTTGAAGTCTTCCTCCCAACGCGCGAGCTTGGATTTCTGCTCAGCGGCTTCCTTGCCGAGTCGCCTTCGACGCTGCCGCCACCACGCCTTCACGATGCTGGGTCAGACGCAGGGTTTTGAAAGTTTGCACCGAGTCACAAGCGTTGCTCAAAGCTCGTACGCGTGTGGGACGGGGGGAAGTTATTGCCATTGAGTGTCCAGGACTTCTCGATCTCCTTACACCGGGTGGTTTTCCAAGTAGAAAATTTGCCGATCGCTTGAAGCCGACAGCGCGATTCAAGTTCCCAAACACATTTTCTCGTTAGTTGCGCGTATACAACTTCCACAATAAATCGAATTGCGTGATTGTATTGCCAAGTGTCACTAATTTATTAATTAAGCTCTAACTCATTACGTGACAGTGAATATTGCGAAGTAATAATTACAGCCAGGGAGCCTGTTAAGGCATATCCGATTGGAAAGAATCACGATTCTCTATGCTTCCAGCCTGCGACGTGCTATGTGTTAATTGCGAACGTTAGCGATGCTCTGTGGCCGCTAGAAGGAAACATGTCACTCCGCTCAATCGGTGGTATATAGGCTCAGATGTGCGACACCTTGGATGTAGTAATTACGCGATTCCTTGCGATTCAAATGTATGACATTTACTGTTACAACAAATTAAATAACACATACATATTTCTCTCGTGTGAGGCACCATACCATTTTGGTCGTGCATGCAAGCCGTAAGAAGTGTCTATAGCACTTGTAACGTTCCCTGCTATGTCTATAACGAGAGTAAAGATGAGCCTTGCTCTATTTGACGGTCCTTTCCTCAATACTGTTAGTAGAGGTACCGCTAACAATTCCCTCTTTGGTGATAACCACATGGGGCGTATTTGAGGCGTATTTCACGCGCTGAGCAGCGTAAAAGCGCCTCCGCGCGGCGTGTCACCCACGCTGTATTCATGGGTCAGTCGTATCCCGTATGATTCCAAGGCAGAGGCAGCAACAATATAGAGCACACTTCGACCCTTTCGATACGAAAGTGAAGTCATCATGTTTTTCTTGGGGTAATAGGATGTTGTTGTGAAGAAGCCACGGAACGCCTGTATCAGAGACGTAAACTTTTTTGATTTGTATCCGAATTCTCTGCTCTTACTTTACACTGACAAAGCTTTAAGGCCAGGCATGCCAGTCCGATTCAGAAAACTTGGTAGTGATACTTAAACAAAATTCTATAGCATTTAAAAGCGAAGATGTCTGTTCCTTTGTTGCTGCTTTATTTTTCATAACG
Organism: Dermacentor albipictus; assembly: GCF_038994185.2. Lineage (NCBI taxonomy): Eukaryota > Metazoa > Arthropoda > Arachnida > Ixodida > Ixodidae > Dermacentor > Dermacentor albipictus. Next base: position 26,187,030 of record NC_091830.1, on the reverse strand, counting down.
GAAACATATTAGGCAGAACATACGAATGACGAAAGGCGTAAGTGCTAGAACTTACGGCAACACGATGCTGTTCCCGGTCCTAATTGCTTGCTGGCCCAACATGATGGTGGCGAGCTGGACGAAGACTTCGTATAGGCAACCACCTTCGCACTGTGGCGTGGACCGGTAAGACGGGTATCGGTGAGACCACGAAATAATACGGAAATCATCAGGAATACGAATAACTAACGTATATATCTGTAAAGTAGCTTTTACAAGGCGCTGAACCAAGACAAACATAGCTTTGCGAGATTTGTTCCGTAAGTGTCAAACCATATATGATGGAACCACCATTCAGTGGCTTCCCTTCGGGACCTCTAAAAATACATATGAACAAGCATGGCAATATGACAAAGTTAAAAAATAAATTTACCGAGAAAGGCACGTTACTGAAGCGTGAAAAAAGGAACGTGGTAGCGATGCCGTTAAGGCGTACTTCAGTAAACAACCAGAGCACCACAGTACGCTACAAATCAACGTGTTTTTTTTTTTCATGTGGTGTTTGCGTTGGCCAGCCTACCATGACACCTGTACATGTCATCCTTAGTTTTTTGTCAGTATGATTTGAATCTGATATGTAAAACGTTCTTGCCGCAATTACCACGAAAAGGTCATTCTGAAATGTAAAAGGCAGCCTCGGCGAATGCAGAATTTCTCCTGGGCGGAGCTAGCGCCTGTTGCTAAGACACATGCGCTTGTTTCCACGGTACCTCCGAGAACAGTGACGTCATATTCCCGTTTATGTCACAATGCCACGCTGTACCATCCTATACGCACATAGGATGATTTCAGATGACTCGAGACAGTGGTAAGTGGAGATCGCAAGAAAAGGTGTTTGTTGACTGCGCCAGATTCAAACGTAATGGTGACAATAACCATGAGAATGTTAAGAAGGATGAAAATGGTGGCAGATATAGAAATCGTCATACTGACTTTGAGTGTTGTGGTTGTCCTTGTAGATTAGGGTGGCATCATTTTACATGAACTCACCACTTCACCATCTACATATTTATTTATTTATTTATTTATTTATTTATTTATTTATATCTATTACGGCCCAGTAGGAGGGATATTGCAGTTGCTTAATACGGTGGTGAACCAAAAATAAAAGGAATTATACAATGATTATTACAACATTACCAATTATAAATATTAGTACAACAGTTAAAGCACTGGAAAAAAGAAACTTTTTGGTCCGTACTAAAAGCAGAGAAACAGTGAAACACACTTACATAACGTTTACAGTAAGCGCAATCTAAGCAGTTACACAAACTAGTTTTCAAAAAAGAGCCCTTTCGAATTCGCTTATCGGCAGCGAAAGAAAGCAGCCAGGTAAGGAATTCCATAGCTCTATAGTGGAGGCGAAGAATGCGTTCTTGAAATATCTGTACGGGCATAAAAAGAGATAAGATTAAGCTCATGGAAGTTACGCGTCGAAGGGGCCTTCGCGAAAGATAAACAAGCTGTGTTCGAAGTATCATAGGACATGTTAATTATGCTGTGCAAACATTTTAATGATTCCACGTCACGAAGTACGGAAAGTATCACTAAGTTCAGCCAAGTGAGCGCATACATCGGTGAAAGATAGCGGTCATGCGGGTGAAAAATCAAGGGGCCAGCTTTTTTCTTCTTAACTGCTGCTAGTCTGATTATATAGTGATGGGATGTGATGTTGCGTATATAAAAAAAAACATTTTAACAAGATCCTATAGCCTCCTACCCCGTACAAGGTGTACCAAAGTAAGTTGGACGCTAAGCGACGTAAAGAAGTACTAACCTTATCGAGAGTGTAGTCTCCCCAATGGGCCTCGCGTCCCGGATCGCCTGAGAACCTGAAATGTTGAGCGCACAAAGAACAGTTTACAAAGATGGGGCGAAATTTTACGGTCGTGCGATGCAATGTGCATGTGCGCATTGTAGAGAAAATTCTTAAGAGCTACAAAATGCAGCAAGTTTCCGTGCAACATTAATAAGGGTAGCTAGCTGGAAAAACCAATACTCTCACGTTAATCATTTACGTAGCCTCATTCTTTAGGGTCGTGCTTAGAATCGAAAATTTAATATTGCCTGGGCAATTCCGGCATCAGCTCACTGCGTCCGTTCTTTATGTTACGTCGCCTATGACATCACCGTCCAATAGTTGTCATGTGGCAACCTCCTAGTCCTCATCTCCAACCTCGCCTTAGCGCTATGATTTATCGTGACCTGAGGCCATGTGCCCTTACGTTCTCGACAGGTACGCGAATCATTGTGATATTTCGAAGCTTTCTTGCTTGTTAACTTCTTCCACAACCAAGGAGCTTGACAAGAAGCTAAGAAGCGTGCAATAGCCGCTAAAGGATAAAAATTATATGCGCAGCTTAGGAAGGCAGCGGCGTAGATAAGAGAGCAAACGGGGTCGCCCACATTCTCATTGACATTCGGAGGAAGGAACTGAGCTGCGCAGGTGATCTAAGCAATACCGCGGGTAACCGATCGTCCGATGAAGTTCCAGAATGGTTACAGGGGAAGAGAAGCGCATTTCACGAACGCAGGTTGATGTAGGTGGTGCGATGAAATTCGCAAATATGCGGACAAAGGATTGTGTCACGTGGCTCGAGGCAGGGGTAGTTGGAGATAGCTTGGAGATTGGAAAATTGGAGATAGACTTCGCCCTGCAGTGGACGTAGTGTGATGAAGCTGGTGATGATAACAATGATGATTATGCTGAATTCGGGCGGGCGTTTTCTCCACACGCAAGCTCTGGAGCGATGGCTTCTGTGCGCGAATTTATAGGAATTCAGAAGAGGCACTATTCTAGCACACGAATTGAACGTGAAGTCATTCTTAAGATTATTAGGGGGTCCTCCAGTGCGAGCGGGCTGTAAATTAAGTTCAGAGCCACTGTAATCGGTGAGGTCCGCTGACGTCTGCTGCGAACCACTAAGGAGTATATATATGAACGAATTCAGAACCCTGCCTTCTTGCGTTGCTTGGTTATAAATTTAATTAATTTAATTATGGGGTTTTACGCGCCAAAACCACTTTCTGATTATGAGGCACGCCGTAGCGGGGGACTCCGGAAATTTCGACCACCTGGGGTTCTTTAACGTGCACCTAAATCTAAGTACACGGGTGTTTTCGCATTTCGCCCCCATCGAAATGCGGCCGCCGTGGCCGGGATTCGATCCCGCGACCTCGTGCTCAGCAGCCTAACACCATAGCCACTGAGCAACCACGGCAGGTGGTTATAAATCGGTTCTCTGGATTATGAAGCTCGGTCCAAATAGACTCAGTGGTTGCCAATAGGGCTAATTATAAGTTTGTAGTCGCAGATGTCATTTCTACGGGGTATTGCTGAATTACGATGAGACGGCGGTGTCGTCGTTCTCTGACCTTCCTTTGAAGAAGGCGATGTATATGAGGGACGAGTAGTTGTTGAGGAACGTGAAGAGGAACATCTTGAATGCGAAGCTGTACTCGTAATCTCGCTGTGTCCGAGGCCGTTCTGGAAAGTAAGAAGAAAGAAATGGCCTAAGAGAGTGGAAAAGAAAGGAGGCTGGTTAGTCTACAAAATCTACAAATGCCGCAACTTTTCTGCGAATGATTACCTTATACCAGTACTATATGAAAACTTCCTAAGGATAAAGACACCCTGCCCTGAGTATCAGGTATTTTAGGCATGTAGACATTGTATAACTGCCAGGTAATTATCATAGAGAAGCGATTTATAATGATGCAAAGTAGAAATAACGAAACAGCTTCTTGCGTCACCAGGAAGCGGCCGTCAATGCCTCAGAAACATGTGAGCTTTGGAAAGGCGTCTATATCAGCGTGCCTAACGCTAGACTTTGTTCACTGTTGAGTATCGTGTCATACGCAGCCGCTCAACACATAATCTGGCCGTTCCTAGTCTTATGAGCAATCCATCAAAGAAGCGTGCTAATTAAGTTCCGTGGCTACCTTTGCACGAACTTTCAACGTTGCCACTGTGCGCACACTAGCGGGGTCACTTTGAATAGCGACAACCAGCTCTGCAGACTCACCCAAATCTGTCAGGCGAGTGGCGACCCAGCCGTAAACCTGGAAAGGAAGAAGTGGTTCCTTGTAGGGTCTCATCAAAATTTTGTGTGCCAAAGAAGCAACTGCTCGCTGTTGTACGGTCACATAATTATGACTTAGGCTTTGCTCAGTGCCCTCGATGTTTGCACCCTGTGTACGTCTTTCTTTCATTTGTTGAAATAAATGGGCATTGTTTTGATGTACAATTAAAAAGTTGAAATATCCGATAGACACGCGGAACTCGAAGAAGATGACACGCGAGTGTCAACTCGCAATTGAACGTTTATTTAAGGCACTCTACCCCGGTTTACTGAGGTGCATGCGCAAAGCCAGCCAGAACGACTCCGCCGTTCTCTCGCAAAATATTTTTGCCCCACTTATTTTACGTCATTTCAATACCGCGTTGATTGTGGCACTTTAGCACTATAGGCACTGAAACTTTAATACACCTTGGTAGTGGTTACGGGTGACTCTTGCGCATGTGGCGTGCTGCTCAAACTGACGCAATGCGGAGATAAGTAAATGAATTACTAAACCGCACACGCTGGCAAGAGATAACAGATATTACCATAAATAACAAGGAATGCGTGGCATTAAAATCGCTAAAATATGTTATCTTTATTTGTTAATTTGATGCACAGCTCTCACTTTCCTGAAGCGGCAGATATGATAAAAAGAAACGCCAATAGTTTTTTTAGAGCCAACATGTGAATGTGAGATCTGCAATTTACATATGTCGTTGAATAAGAGCACTACTGGGCCCTTTAATAGCATTGAAATAATACCTCTTAGATATGTGACACGTATTACTTACCAACAACTAACACATTTACGTGAGCTAGCCCTTTCATCTGGCTCGTTTCGCAGACCTAGGCAAGTATGAGTTTACGTATGGGTTTAATATGTATCTTATGCACTAATTATGAATACCAAATGATTCTGCACTCTCCTACAGTTTTACTAAACCAACTGTACTACAGTTTTACTAAACCGGCAGTGCTTACACGCCGCGAACTGCTTCGCTTGCGATGGCACCAACTGAGAAAACTGCTGGGCTAACAGTGTGGTCAAGTAAAACTCTTGCTTGGGCTAGTTGGTTCATGCTTGAATTATTAAAGGCAAGGCGCAGAAGACCAGGACTCAAGAAGAAGAACACAAACGACAGGACCGGCGCCGGTCCTGTCGTCTGTGTTCTTGAGTCCTGGTCTTCTGCGCCTTGTCTTTACTAATTCAAGCGTGTTCAAAGGGGCTGGTTGGTTCACCTTTAGAATAAAAAAAGAACGGAAACAGCGCGACACGGCACGAGCGAGTAAAGAGCACGGGAGTGCGCATAAAGCGGCGCAGAAAGCCAACGGCGTCCACGGGCGAATCTCACTCTGGTCCGGCCAGAGACTCGCCAACGTGAATCAGAACGCCTTCGCACTTTCGGGGCGCATGCTATGCGCAACGCAACTCTGCCGCTCGCATTCCTGAAGTGAGTGCGTTGCAACTCAACTGCCATCCCCTTTCCCCATCCCCACTAGAGAGGCTTGGGAGGAGTACCTTCTAGGCTGCTCTACCTTGGAAGCTCAACGTTCCTTGGTGGCGCGCGCCCGGGCAGCGGCCATCTCCAATGGCGTCCCGGACTAGGGGCTGCCACTCAGGCGCACAGCGAGCAACTCTCTTATTAACTTCTTGAATAAAATGTTTCTACCACCACCATCAACCACTGGCTGCGCAAGACACTACGTAGCCGGACCAAAACGCTCGCACCTTTGGTGAAGTGATTCGGTAGCGGCACGTCGCTCGCCAACAGAGGAGGTCGCGGGCCAAGCAAATCTGCGACACCGTCACCGACGCGCGAATCGTGCGCCTTTCCCTAAAACGGACCGCAAGTTCACGAAGCAAACATGTTTGTTCCAATCGGGCTGTGCGGTTTACTCCTTCGTGTGTAACGATCTGTATATAATGCATTGTCTCCATTTCTGTTTTATTATGTAGTGCACATATGCGATCAAATACTTGTGCGATTACATTGTTCTAAACCGTCTGTCACATCAAATGTTTTGTGTATAAGCAACCCGTTAGCAGCGTATTATATAAATTATAACTGTCATGTAAAGAGGGGCTGAACGCCTGCCAAGCGAATTTATTTCCCTTTTGGTTAGAGCCTCCCTCTATTTTCTCGAACGGAGAAAATTGTCATCGTTGCTCGTGGGTGGAGGCCTTTGGTTAAACCTTTAGTTGTAAGATAGCTCTCGTGAGTCCTGTTCTCTTTTTCCATTCCTATGCGCTTCGACCAATTTTCAGTTTTTAACGACGTGCCAACTCACTGCAACGCACACCCTTCTGAAGAACAATGCTTGTTTGACTTCTCGTGTGCAGAGTAACGCTATTGCTAAATGAAGAATAGCGGCCTCTTATGAACGCAGTATTGATGTGCCTCGTGCACTACGCTGCTTAGATGACCTTTTAAACAATAACTAGATGGATATTTAGCGCACGTGTCCACAGAAGCTGCACTCGCCTGCTGTGCCAGCAAGAGATTGATGAGCAGCGCAAAGATGTGCTTAGGCTAATAAATGACGTCATAATTTCCATGTAGAAAAGCAATCGCCACAGCCACAGTTCTCGACAATGCATTTGAGCAAGAAACTTTTTTAGGTTAGGTTGGGTGCGGCTCGGTTAGGTTAGCTTCGGTTAAGTGAGGTTTTGTGCGGTTTCATGGGCAGGAGTCCCACGCACCTTGTTCATGCCCAGAATGACCCCCAAGTTAATCATGGACGCGCTGGCGGTGGTGCCGACGTGAGCCACAAGCCGGGAGAACTTGCTCGACAGTAAGGTCACCATGATGATGCGGTAGCCGATCACGGCCGTCACCGTGCACAGCACCAGCACGAGCTGCGTCGAGAAACGCACACGATAGCCGCCTCGTTTTCGTCGTGATGCCACGTTTACGCATGCGCGTACGCAATTCGTGCGTAGTAAAGCTCCCCCGCCCCTCTCTCTTAAACTTTCATGAGGGACTGTCTCTGAGAATATCACTATTTTAAATGCAACACCTTGAGTCTGACATCGGTAGTGAATCCTCTTAAGCTGGTTTGTTTGATGAGACGGACACTACTTACAAGGCAGAGGGGAGCGACGAACGGTTTTAGTAACCCGCCATGGTTGCTCAGTGGCAATGGTGTTGGGCTGCTGAGCACGAGGTCGCGGGATCGAATCCCGGCCACAGTGGCCGCATTTCGATGGGGGCGAAATGCGAAAACACCCGTGTACTTAGATTTAGGTGCATGTTAAAGAACCCCAGGTGGTCGAAAGTTCCGGAGCCCTCCACTACGGCGTGCCTCACAGTCAGAAAGTGGTTTTGGCACGCAAAACCCTACAATTTAATTTTTTAACGGTTTTACTAAAGAACTACAACATCAGCACTTCAGGGCGCAGGCACTAAATTTCGAAATCTCGAGTAGGCAGTTCAGTCATGCACTCGCGGATTGCTTGTTATCGTTTAGTATAGCTAAAAGTGGAGAATGCAATGACGCACCATGAACAGGAGAATAATATTGGCAGCGACGACCCGACCGATCCTCTCCCAGAAGGGCACGTGGGGCTCGTACCTCTGCAAGGCAAAGCACGGTTAAATTCAAAATTGTAGCGAAAAAAGGCGAAGTTGAAAGCTTTTCGATGCAACAGTTTATTTAAAACTTCGGAAAGAAATATTGCCTTGGATGAGAATGCGTGCTGTAGACAAAGGTACTCTTTCTAGGTTTACGACTGCGTTATGCACCAGTAAATTATGGCTATCTCTTGGCAATGCGAGATTAATTCTACCAGTTATCAAAAGGGCTCGCGTTCTGCCTAAATGTGTACTGGCGAGGGTCCACGCAAGTGTTTGTTGAGGGTACTTCCGCGTGGTGTGACCAAAGTAGCTCCTTTTTTCATTCTGTTGAGCTTATTTCATCCCCCTGAGGAGCTAAGTTACCAATTTTCTTGGTTCACATAGCTCTGAAGCAATAGTTTTATCAATATTGATTGTCCAGAGATGTATGGCAATTCGTAATCAAGCTTTCAACTAGCGGTATATTGCTCCATAGGACACCGATATGGACTATCGGTTCTACCTTTTTTGAAATGAAACTAAAGGTGAAGAACAAATGAAAAATATGCGCACAAGAGAACAAAATTCGAACCAACTTTCAAGATATCGCCAATGTATCCATGTACGAAACAGTTCCTTTGGGCATTAGACCATAACATTTGAGGAAACAGTGAATTTGCTTTTGCGTTTGTGTATACTATTCTTGAATGAAAAATTTTTCAAGATGTATTCTGGTGCAGCGCATTTTTTGTGTCCTGGGGGTTGAACTAACACTTATGTTTGTCTAAGAAAGATTAAAAGATAGAGGAATTAGTATTTGCTTACAAGGGTGACAGGGTTAAGCTTATAAACCCGCGCCTTGGCCTCGTATTCCGGATTCACAACCTCCTGCACAGCAGAAAAACAAAAGCAAACGAACAATGAGCAAGCACAAATCCATATCCTTGTCGAGATGTGCAAACTTCAATGACCAGCAGATATACACTGCACCAATAAATACGTGACGAGAACTCCCATGCCAGTCAAGCACTTCAAGATGAACATGAAGTACGTGCCTTCTTTATATTTAGTTATAGTAAAACGATAGACACCGATCCATTTACTACATGGGGAGGATTATTGAAAGCGAGACCACTCTGAACTTTGTTTTTTGACCAACAAATACGCCACATTCAAAATTAGTGCATGTGTGAAAGTTACAATGGCGCGAAACAACAGCTCAAGTATCGATCCCAGTCGGTCACGTTAAAGGTGCACTTCGAATTACGAGAAGAACCCCGCAAACGTAGCGGTAGTGCTGTAGCTAACGAGCTTCTCTCAAATGTATAGTTACTGCCGTTTTTCTAAGACAGCCCCTCTCTGATCAGAGACAGCGCAGTCGCAGTCGCCAGCGCACAATAAGAGTGCCTGGTGCACAAAAACGTTTTGCGAAGTGGCCTGATATTCGTGCGAGCTAACACCCTCTATATTGGCGATTGCCAGTTCCCCTGCGTACTTCCCCTCGCAACTAACGGGCGTTAGCAAAACGACATTTATTGTGCACAGCACCAGAGCAGACACTCCAATGGTCGTTGGGTGAATAAACGGTAATGATGCGCAAGATGTATCGTAAAGGCACACTGCTCACTTGCAGTAGACGGCTGGCAGTAGGCGCTATAGATATACAGTTGCAAAGCTATCAGTGTTGCAATGCGACTCCCCATCGGCACGTCCGTGGGTCTAATAAAATCTGTGCACCATGCCGTGACAGATGCTGAAGATTACTATAATACATGTATAATGAAAAAGTGCATATTTAAGTAATTCATCCGTAACGCAGAAGTGCCTCGTAAAAAAAGACGACGAGAACGAGAAACGTTAACAGCCTTTCACAACTCGGTGCAAAACAATCCAACTGCCACTGAAGTAACTTAGGTTGAAGGGAGGTGGCTACATGGCCGGCAGTTAACCTGTGATGTCACAGCTATGCATCGTTCCTGCGAAGGCTCACCGTGAGGGTGTCGACGTTGCTCAGATTCCACTCCCAAGCGAGGACGACCTGTTGGCGCTTCCAGAACTCGATGAATATGGTAGCTGAAAGCACGAGAGCATTGGCGAGATGGAAGGGTATCGTCAGCTCCGACAAAGACTACTACTGACTACGGCAGTGCTCTCGTGAGTTCTCGAAGTCTTGAGATCGATCCCGTTCACGGCAGTCGCACTTCCATGGGGACGAAATGCAAAACCAGTCGCGTACTTAAATTTGGGAACGCGTTAAAGAAACCCAGGTGGTAAAAACTAATCCGGGCTCCCCCGATACGACATGCCTAACAATGAGATTGCGCCTTTAGCACGTAAAGCACACGAATTACTGCGTCAGAATAATGTCACCCTTCAATAGAGCCATGAGAGGCTTTGGAATTCCAAGGCTAAGATGGGGCTTTCAAATGAACGGACATAATTGCATGTCGGATACGGGGATTCGTATAGCCATACATAGGCCACCGGAGAAGCCGTTTCAGAGAGCTGCGCAATAGCTTTGACCACGAGATGTTCTTTTACGTGCTTACAATGCGTGGACATATTAACGTTCCCTTTTTTTGCATTCCCCAGCTATCTGAATGCGGCCAGGGGAGCCTGAAGTCGCAATCACGACCTCACGCTCAATTGAAAAAAAAAGAAACGTTGTAGCCATTGCGGTGAGCAATGAGACGTGCCGCTTTATGTGCGACTACTTGGAAAATCTGCAAACACAGCAGGCAGAGTTCGCGTCGGGATAAGGCGATTTTTTTAACCTTTTCACACTACAAATGTGGTTCAAGCATTACTTCTCTCAGCACAGAAAACTATGCAAGCTGTTGCCCTGACTATGGAGTGATTACATGGTACCTGCATTCTGTTGCGTCTAAATTATTCTCCACCAGCCCTATAAAAAGAACTAAAAAAGTATAAGACTCATAACCACAATATCCAACATTCTTATTAAACATATAGAATCCCATAAAAGGGAACATGTTTCAAAATTTCATATCGGATTATCAAATATTAGAGATTTATTTCAATAGGTGGGGCCTATTGTTCGGTTTATATGTCCAATAGTTATCGGATCCTGTAGTCTATGACAATACTTGTCATAGACTACAGGAGCCTGCTCTGTAGAAGCAATAGTTCAACAAATCAGTATGCGGTATGACTTGTGGCAGTGAATTTGACAGTTGGTAGAAACCGACATGGAACACAACTTGCAATCGTTAAGATGGAACACGACTTGCACTCACCCCATAGTGACATAAATACCGAGAATCCGACTGTGCCCGAGTTGTCAAATATTGACACAATCTGTGTGCAAGAAAGATGGGAGCAAGCGCAGTTAGGATCCTGTTGTTTCGCTAGCTAGTCCTTAGCAGTGTGACGTTCTTTCTCATTCGGAAAAATTCCTATAACCAAATCAATTCAAGCTCTTCCACACGAAAGCGTATCCAAATGGCAGGTAAGTGAAACAGGCTGTTGTCAATCTTCACTGGTATGTCGCAAATATTTCAACAAATACTTGAGATGTATCCCGAGAACTTCCGCTGTCGGCAACTAAGTAAAAAGAAAACACCAAAGGGTACAACGTCCCCACAGTTTTATGCATAATTCTGCAATGAAAGTGTCAGAATGAAATGCATCTTTTGCCGAAGATCTCATCAATATTGCAAACGTGGATTCAAAACACATTAGTTTTGTTAACAAAAGAGTGCAAATTTGATCTCATGCTGGTATAATGCGCGTTTCACAAAACAAGGTCTAGCTGAACTTTGATATTTATGGAATACACGTAACGCTGTGGGCCTGAATACTTCTGTTGTCTGCGGCAAAAAAATATTGTTATAAATGTCGCCCTTCCGTGGAATACCTCACAACCTTCTCCAGAGACCTGGCACCGCTATCACACATGCAGTTTTCCCTATCGAGATATGACAACGATTGCGATAAAAGTATTGGATGATGATGTGAATATGTCGCACACTCGCTTAGCGTCACACTTTGCAGTGTCCTCACCGTTTGGAAAGTCTGTCATGATAACTTTCGAGCAAATGCACTATTGAGCAAAATTTAATGGCTCACGGATTTGCAGTGCCCAGACTTCACTGCGGTTGCTGCATGACTTACTTCCGGTCGCATTTATCGACCACCGCCCTAACCCAGTTTTATGTGTGACAGCCTCAGTCAGGATCCTGCAACTTGAAGCCACCGTTCATGCAAGGTTACTTGAGAGGAACCAGTTGTCTTGCCCGAACGCTGGCTTCACGTTAAACGTTCCATGCTGAGGCTCATATTTTTCGCCCAGTGTTAATGAATTAAAGTGCCTTTGCGAATTGCATGAGCCCTTTAATTTATGTGCATACTACGGAGTTCCTTTCGGATCTTAGTGACACGATGAATATACGAAGTCCAATAAGACAGGCCTAAAACGAGTTCACTAAACTCACTGAGCCTCTTCCTTGTGATATGAAGTATGAAATGTAAACGTCTCGTGTAGTAATTCCCTTTTTTTCGTATCTTCGTGTTTACCGAAGTTTAAGTTCCATTAAACTGAGTGGGGGGGGCGGGGGGCGAACCCACATGACAAGGCGAACATAAGGTATATCTTGTTTTATGGCCCTCGCTTCGAAATATTAGTGTTTAATTTTACATAAAAGCGAAAGATTGGTTCCTGTGGCTGTCCACTGAATTCTCAAGATTACGCCAGCACCACTGCTCGAAGAAACAAGCTTTCTTCAGCAAGGTGTACCACTAACCTCATTTAGGTACGAACAATTGGACATAATCTATTCAATTCCTATCTCTGAAATGAAGCTTTATTCTAAAGTATCAAGGTAAGAACCACGCCCAAATAGCACGAAATTCGTCGCTTTTCCAATGCAGGGGCAGCCAAATTTGAGTTTATAAAGAGATCGTTGGAAAGTCAGCCTGACAATGTTTTAATTGAGGCCTATTAGCCCTGCCCTGGCCTACGTATAGCTACAAAAAGCTGATCGGACTATATCGTTGACGCTTCTTTCAGACGCAGTCAAGCCTGCCTGCCTATATCGTGTCATCGTGTCACTAGGAGTGAAAAGGCAGTCGATGGGACAACACATAATGTCCAGGGACATCGGAATTTTGAAAGGTACTTGAACTGTGCGAAAGGCTGTCGCGCCCGGCCTTTCTCAGAGGAGTCGCCCATGAAGCGTACCCTCGTGATGGTGCATTTGTTCTTCAGCATGTCGTAGGGACAATGCTTCATGCAGCTTGGGCAGAGCGTGAAGTTCCCGAAGGTGTTCGGGTCACACGCCTCCTCCCTGCAAGACAAAAAGTTCGCAGGAACGCCGGTGGGCACGACACTTTTGGCGAAAGAGGTGTCCATATCTGTAAGCGTATGACTTATCTTAGTGTTGGCTGTTGCACTGTCAGTCATCGTCTATGCGGCTCATGCGTAGCTTTACAAGCACGAACGCGGTATGCATGCAGTCGGCTTGAGAGGATAGCCGACCGTATTGTTCATGATTTCGCGTAAAAGCACGAAACTCATTTCAGAATCATATATGAAGCATTTGCTCACACACGTCCCCGTATTTCTGCTGCTGGAACTGGGGACCTTTTTTTTTAAATATCACTTGACCGCAGTGCTCTGTCGCTTTGGCGGATCATGAAGAGAACCGCTACCACGAACACCATCGAGTAAACGAACTCTTTTTTAAAATTTCTTTGTTGTAAGACTGGCGCAGGATTGCTGTGCAAATGTAGCAGCCTAGCGACCTTTGTGTGATGACATGAGAGTAAAGAGCGTTAGATGGTACACAAGAGATGGAGAGTACAGGACATATTACTATCGATCTCTTGAATCTTCGGTTGCTGCTCTAGCTGTTAGAAACTATGTAACCGTAGGTCAGCCAGCTCAATTTTTTTGAATCAGTTCAACTGTTTTTGACGCTGCTAAGCATCTCAATACCTTTTAGAATAACTACAAGCGTGTGTAACGCGTTGCACGCGTAAACATATCCCCCCCTGCTTGGTCTTCAGATTGCAGTATGCACTAAATAAAGATGCCTAAATGTGCAGCCGAACCGTGCCAGCTGGCTGACAAACGTGAAAAAGCAGCGTCCGTAAAGGCGGAGTGATGGGTCAAGAAAAGTTTAATAGTCGTTCAAACTTTGGCAAAGATTGACACTAGGGTAGCCTTGCCAGGCAGTTCAATATTTAGACAGGTTACAACACCCGACACGTCCCCCCTTCCCCCCAGCGGAGAAAACGTGGACAAACAATCGTCAGTGAAGAAAGCTTGCTTTTTCTAGAAAGCAGAGTGTCACAAGAGTAAATGTTTGTTCCAATTGACGTAAGACGAGAGAGTGCAACACCTGCTGCGTATAATGTAGCTTGAACTATCACGCCGCCACTTCGTATTATCGGCGAAAGCGCCACTTGATTCCTTTTTTTTCACACTAAATCGAGAAGAAATAGAAAATTGTACTCGACATTGACATTTATTTGCCACAAAGGCACAAAGCTCACCGAGCAATGCACGTGCCCGTATTGCCTTTAATATTCAAAATATCGAGCTGCTTGCGTAATCAGCCGTGTGAATTCTAGTCAATCAAAATTGTGTTCGCTGATTGCGTCGAACCCATTCTTAGGTCCTCGTACGCACGTGGGTTTATTGGTGAGCATGTACGCGATCCCGTAGAGTGACGTGAAGATCCCGACGAAAGAAGGCAAGATGAGCATGGTGGTGTAGAAGCCGACCCAGGCGAAGTAGAGGCCAACCTTCTCGCCGAAGTAGCGCCTGCTCAGACCAAAATGTTTGTTTTCCCGTGAGTTTTTGTAGGAAAGTCGTCTTCACGAATTAGCGACAGTGAAATTTTGTGTGCACTATAAGTCATTGCAAATGCTGTTTGGCAGCATTGATACAAGTTCATTCATTGGTCACTTTAGTAACTGTCCTGAAAATGTTTTATCACACTGTCAGCTAGGAAATACGTAGATGAGAGCAGCATCTTTTTTTTTCTATGTTTTTGTCTTGCAGCATCTCTGCATTCGCGGATTGAAATCTCACAGCTTGACATTGTCTATATACGTAAGAGAACTTGCGGATTACACATAGACTACAATCGCAAAGCTAGTCGTTCCTTCTTGCGATATCGATTTCAACTAAAGCACATGAAGCTATTGCCGTGACTGTTTGAATGCATCTTAGGCTGCTGCCGCAAAGGTGTCGACATCAACGTGCTATGAATATATGGTAGGCCCTTTTTCATTACTCTAGAACAGCAGGAAACGGCGTTTCCAGCTCTTCACAGTTCAGCAAACCGCTGCAAGTTGTCGCTATCGTCGCCGCTGCTGCTGCCGCCCGGGTATCCGGTGTTACGGTATCTAGTGAACTGCTTTAGGTTGTACGTACAGTCGTGCGCAATACGAGCTGCAACACGGTGCCCGCGCACAAATGGGTCCCAAAGATGCACCGGTGACATCCACATAAGAAAGGAAAGTTCATGTAATCAATACGCATAATTGTAACGGCGTTTAATTATCAAATTATTCGTACCATGGCACCAGCGTGCAGTGTTCGAGGCATTTTGAACACGGGCACCATGTTGTAGCTCATATTCCACGTGGCTGCACTTGCTAAAACTCTTTTATTTTTAACTGTGCGTACTGGCCAACAACAACAAATTTCCTTCCACGAGAACCAAGCAAACCCCTGGTGTTCTTTTTTTGTATTTGTTTTGTAGCTTGGTGCTACTTTACCTTGCTGCTTTCCAAAGAACTGATTTGCGATACTGAGTGCTCTTGCGGTTCTAGTTGTCGATACATTCGCCCTGTCCCTGCAATCTGCCAGCCTCCTGCTTAGTTCTAGTGGTAGAGCGAGCACCCCAGAAACGCGTCGATACCGGGTTATATTTGTTCAGAAGGAAGATACTATGTTTTTATTGCGAAGCTTTCTTTTTGAGAAACCCAGCCCAGCAGTCTTCCTTGCTATGTTAATTTCGGGAGGATAAGTTTGTTCGTTTTTTTTCATAAACTTTCCTCGAGCTTGCGGGTTTCTGCAAGACTCACTTGCTCCTAGCTCAAGTTGCATGGTGTGTTTCTTTTTCTTGAAATAAGGTGTCCACGCGATATGGGGTATTTGGCCAACACATTTTACACTGCCTAAAACAAATAAGAAGAATAAAATAATATAACTAGTTGTGAAAAAAATGAAATAAAATAAATTCGTACTCTGCACTTTATCAGGAAAGACACGCGCATATGGGTTTGCTTTGCCTCGCTTTTTTTTGTTGTTGTTGCCAAGGTTTTCCTTCTAAGCTTGCAATCCGCTACTCCCCTCCATGTGCGTGAGTACTCCAGAACAACTTTTATACAATAATGTTTAGCCCTCATTGAAAAGTAACCCTCACCGGATGAGACAGAGAGGCTGCTCTTTGTACCAGCAACGGGCCCTGCCCCACTCCGCGTACAGCACCTGCGCATGACCGGTACGAAGTGGTGCTGTTAGCACAATCACCTTCTCTCGTGACCCCGAGAAATTTGAACTGTGTCATAGGGGGCTAGAACACGATCTCCAAAAGGAAATAAATTTTGTAAAAAAATGAGAGGATGTGGCACGTGACAGACCATGCACAGCATTCCGCAAGGCTAAGTGTCTATTCACAGCATTTACTCGTGTACTCACTATAGACTTCCCCTACTCGCTCATTCGCGTTCTCCATCACCATAAAAGTTGCCAGCTCTCGCATTTGGTCACTCGCTTCTTCGCTCACGCAGTGCCTCGCTCCTCTGCTCGCTCGATGGTAAACTGATCCTGGCGTTCACAAGTTTGCTTTCACTCTATCCTCAATTACTGGCTCATTGACTCCCACGCCAAACTGCAGTTAACTCATTTACCTATTATCACTAGCTCGCTCACTCACTAGACACCTATTAACACATTTATCACTTCTTGAATCATTTGCTCACTCGCTCGCTCACTCTCTCACTCGCGAGCCTTTTGTTCACTAACTCATTTACAAGTTAGCTTGCTCAGTCAATCAGCGACACAATTGTGTATTCGCTCGCGTGTTGAATCTCTTAGTCACTCGTTAATTCGTCATTTATTTATCTACTCCCTCCCATGCTAAACTTATCACGATAATGTACAATAGTTTCTTCTTTGGTGCGAAAGATCCTCTCGGCAGTATGTTAGTTTTCTAAATTGCAAGAGTGTGTGTGTGTGTGTGTGTGTGTGTGTGTGTGTGTGTGTGTGTGTGTGTGTGTGTGTGTGTGTGTGTGTGTGTGTGTGTGTGTGTGTGTGTGTGTGTGTGTGTGTGTGTGTGTGTGTGTGTGTGTGTGTGTGTGTGTGTGTGTGTGTGTGTGTGTGTGTGTGTGTGTGTGTGTGTGTGTGTGTGTGTGTGTGTGTGTGTGTGTGTGTGTGTGTGTGTGTGTGTGTGTGTGTGTGTGCATTATTTAGCGACAAACTTATTTAGCCCGCTTCAGTTGATGTGAAACGTACCCTGCGCTCCGAGTAGGTCTCCGTGGCCTTGTTGAAACGTCCTTTGCCGAAAGGCCCCTAATGAAATGGAAACACAAAATGAGATACTGAATGCAGTAAAGAAAGAAAGAAAGAAAGAAAAAAAGAAAGAAAGAAAGAAAGAAAATAAGAAAGAAAGAAAGAAAGAAAGAAAGAAAGAAAGAAAGAAAGAAAGAAAGAAAGAAAGAAAAAAGGAAAGAAAGAAAGAAAGAAAGAAAGAAAGAAAGAAAGAAAGAAAGAAAGAAAGAAAGAAAGAAAGAAAGAAAGAAAGAAAGAAAGAAAGAAAGAAAGAAAGAAAGAAAGAAAGAAAGAAAGAAAGAAAGAAAGAAAGAAAGAAAGAAAGAAAAAATCTGGCCTAAAGGAAACCGGACGTGGGCGCAATTGAGGATGCGAAGCGAGGGTCACCGTGCGCTGATAATCCTACCACCATCATCACGATGATAATTTTACTTCAGCGTTGCCATCATGTGCGCTGCAGACCGAGGTCTCTTACAACAATTATCAGTTGGCACCACTGATCCGATGTCATACCTCGTAACCGGAAGCCTTCTTGGGGCCTCATGACTTAAGTATTTTGTTCAACCACTTAATACTCTTTTTTATCATACAGAATAGCGAGTTGCCCATATCGGCCATGACATAAGCCTGGGACCCTGCGAGGCAGCGACAAAAGGCAGAACACGACAGAAAAGTGAAAAGAACCGTACATAATCAGCCCCTTCGAGGGATTGAGCTTCCCTTTCCTTGATTTCCCTTTTCTTATTGCGATAACCCGCCTACTATACTTTCTGTGCAATACACGAGCTATGCAGATCTACTTCACCCTGTTCATTTAAATAGAAGAGCATGAGCCGGTATTATGAGGAACAAATGGAGTATGGCAGTCGTGTCACTTTCTTGTCTCTAGCAAATCCAGCTGAGAACACAGCCACTGACTTTTGTGCACCAGTGCCGGGTCCATTATTTAATTGCTATACTCCCACAAATTTTCGCGTCGCTCGCGGCAGGAAGGCGCTGAATCCGGAATGGTGGTTGATGGAGAATTGGCGAACTCACGTCGTGCAGTGGGTAAGCTCCTAGGTAGGTCCCGTTGCTCAGGAGGTTGTATATTCCTGGAAGGAGCCGTAGTTTAGAAGAACTTGTTGTTGGCCGAGTTGGTAGATATTAGCGAACATTGTTTAACTGCGCGAACAAACGAACCAGAAAGACAGCAAGGGACAAGGACGGGCGCCCGTCCTTGTCCCTTGCTGTCTTTGTGGTTCGTTTGTTCGCGCAGTTAAGCAATGTTCGCCAAGGAACCGTAGCTTGTGTAAACGCTTCGGAAATCTTTCAGGAGCGTCTTTTTTTCTTTTTTTTTTGAGCCACTGGGCTCCAAAGCAGTCATTTCCTACCCTTTGCGCTGGGTATCGTCAGGCTCTCGCAAACTAACTCTCCCGCCGTAAACTTGTTTCCGACACCCGAAAATGAGCTCTAATGCCTGGTGTGGATCATTGCGGTTAGAATACGGCTCCGGTAAAACAAATGATGCCGGGCGATCTGGCATCATGACTCGCGGGCCTAAGTGACTCGCCTCTCTGGTGCTCTGCCTCGTCGTACTTGGCACGAGTGAGAACCTCCCATGCCATGCGGCTGCGCATGGCTTGAGAGAAGAAGGTCTCCTGGTCAGATATGAGGTACCTGCGAAGAACGCAAAAAAGCTAATTGTTTTGCAACAGCTTTAACTTTGGCGCCTTTGTTGACGCTGGTGGACATTGCCATGATATGCAAAATAATCGCCTACGCCTCATAGCTTGTGGTACATTCACCCTAATAAACTTTGTTACACTGTGTATCACGGCAAAGAACAGAAATAAAATCATAAACCGAGCAGTGGGAAGCGCCAGGCAATACATGTAGCTGCCATATTTCCCAACTCTCTGCCAGAGAGTCCTCCCAGAAACAGTTATATTTAGAAAAGTTAGTAAACAGCCACAGAATGACACGGACGAAGTTTAGTAAAGGCACACTCACACATATCAAAACAGAAATAGTCTACTTTTCTGATGCTAGCTCCGATGTGCGCAGCTGCATGATTTATGGTTGCACTACATTAAACTGATATTTTGTACAAGAAAGCAATAGGAAATGAACGCACATTCACATTTCTTTATTCTTTATTCATTATACTACAATCACCCGTAGGTCACTGGTGTATTTCGGTATATTACAGATCGTATCGTCTTATGCACGTTCGGTACATGGACAAGCAATCAAACAATAAATTGTAGCAGAAAGAAAAAATTGGAGGACGCTTAAGCTTCGCCTTCAAGAGTGGAACGCGACAGCGTTCCCGTCGACCCGCCAACGGGTGTAAGACAATGGGCTACGGCGCAGCGACTACGCGCCCCGCATCGGACGCGGTGAGCGTCGAGCAACGCAGCGTTCGGCGCGACAACGAAATGTGCGCCTGAGCAAGCGACGCACGCCTGAGCCTTAGAAACAGCTCGTTTCTAAGGCAACACCGCGTTCACTAGAGGTGCTTTTGTACCGCTTTGAAGCATCAAACACACAACGGAGACTCCGGAGTCACACTCCGGAGTCTCCACACTCCGGAGACTCTGGTTCGATTCCCACCCAGCCCATCCTGCAAGTTGTTTTTTATTCATGAAGTGCATGCTGGGATTTATCGCTCACGGCCGCCGACACCAACACCGACGTCGACGACACCGGCTTTTCTGCGACACGAGCTCCTTAACGCTGTCGCGTTAAAATACAAATTCAAATACTCCGATGATGGTGATAGGACATCCAAAGCACTTCGCCCACTCACATGCGCTCTCGCTGCCGCACGAATTCCGCATTGTAGAATTCGTTCTCGTCGGGGATGAGCTTCTTGTCGTAGGGAAAGGGCGACTTGAGCCGAGACAGCTTCTTCTTGCTCGGCGCTTTGCCCACCACCTCGATCTCCACGGAGTCGCTCTCGAACTGTGATTCGATATAGAAAGAGCAAGGAGGGCAGCTAGAAAAGTAAGCACTGATAGCCACAATTGTGCTCGGTTCTCTTAGCCATAGGGAGTCGGAGAGAAGCGGGGACAAAGGGAGGAGCGAGACACGGAAATCGGAAGGGAAAAGACACGTAATAGGTGCTAGTCCAAACATGTTGGTCCTGATAGTTTTCCGGCACCTTCCGGCCTTCGAAATTGGCTTCGGTAACTTTGATGGAGGTCAAGGGGTGCTATGTGGGCATCATCTGTTGTCTCATTTGAAGTTGGAGCACCTCAAGAACAGTACGCAGGAAATGAAGTTGGTGAGAAAAGTGGAAGAGACTGACATATGGTGAAACACACTAAGCCGAAATAGGGGCATAGAAATAACTAATAAGAGCAAAGATATGGTAGATAATATCGTACGCGCTAAATGCATCACAGTTCACTTTCATGGTGCATTTACTTATAAAGCGGATGCCTACAACTTCTGTGGGGATTCCGTATTCGGCTAACGGTATTTGCAGATGCAAACCAGGCTTGTTTTGACTGATGCGTTAGATCATAATTCTGGCTAGGGCTCCGTCATATCACGCCTATTCTAGCAGGCTTGAAAAAGGCGCCGCCACTACGACTGACCGTAACTGCAGCACCGCAAGTACGGCAAATCACAATTATCGTATGAGCGTGTTGACTTTCGTCCGACAACTTTCAAATTTTTCTTACTTTAAAGGTTTCGCTATCGTGGCAGTTATTATTATCGCAGCATGAAAAAAATGGAATGGGACAGATATTTAGTTACACGACGGAACGCGTTGCAATTTTATGCCCGTATCAATCGGCAGCGTTAGCCTTGGATCCTTATTATTGCCTCCCGCAGCAGCATTCGCGTAAACTGACACGAGCACTGTCACGCAATAGTGGGCAAAGACTCACGGCTTTCATATCTGGAAAGACAGGCTTCTCGCCAGGCTTGATCTTAATCTTGGGGAACGCCATGGCTGGACCTTTTTTCTGCGTCAGAAAAGTGCAAGAAATCGTGTTAAGAATGATGCATTTCACAGCTTGGCAAGCGAGTACGGGGCCCCTAGTTTGCCCTTTCTCTTTGAGCGTCCACAAACCTTGACGGGCATTCGAAGGTGCAGCTGCTCGGCGTACTTGCTGAGCACGGGCCACGGGGCGTGAACCTTCACGAAGTACGTGTATCCGTCCCACGAGTCCTGCAACCAGAGGGCGCAATACAGCCAACAGCAAAACAGCCAACTAGGTGAAAAATGTTAAGTGTAAGAAGCTTCGGGTGTTTCAGTAACTGGCGCAGAAGCACGCCTTCACTTCACCTCTCAGATAAGCTAGCATGAATTCGTGCTGGTCGCTACTGTTGTGTGTCTGAGTTTGTTGTGCGCTTTGTTTTTCCTTGTTCTGAACGCTCAGGATTGGAACAACTACTTAGAAAGGGGCTATTGCGAATACACGCAAAATTGCCACGCGACTGGCCTCTCGAGGGATGAGGATAGCAATAGGGGCTTGTTGGTACGGCATACCTTATTTTGTTATAGCGCAAGCTTGACACGGACAACAGAAGTCACTGTGCTGTGTGTGTCAGATGTGCCTTCTGTTATCCGTGCTAGGCTTGTGCTATAGCAAAATAAGATACTCTCGAGGGATTTCGCGTGTATTCGTGGGCTTCTTTGGCACTCCGAAAAAAATCGCTTTTATGTAGCTTCTATTGAACAACAGAAAGCTGCATCAGGAGCTTTTCATGTCTCTCTATAATTTTCTCATTGACACTTTTGATCCAATTTAATTTGAGTAGTTCAATCGTTAATTAGGACTAATTATCTAATTAGGCGGAATGACAAAACTAAGTACCTTCATGCTGCGGCAAAGAACATTACCTTGGTTCTATCCAGCTACGTGGCATTCGCATATTTTTAAATCTTGGTGCCTGATTGGACACCCGCCACGGTTGCTTAGTGGCGATGGTGTTGGACAGCTAAGCACCAGGTCCCGGGATCGAATCCAGACCACGGTGGCGCCATTTCGGTGGGGGCGAAATGCGAAAACACTCGTGTACTTAGATTTAGGTGCACGTTAAAGAAGCCCAGGTGGTCGAAATTTCCGGGATCCCTCCCTATGGCGTGCCTCATAATTATATCAGATTAGATAGATCGCAAAACCAATTTTCTAATTTTTTTTTACAGCTCGCACACACCGTATAATATATATATACAAGACAAGTATATCATGTGTATGCGGATCTTGAGCGTTTGCTGTCTTTAGCTAACCCCAATTATAGTTTTCATGCCTGTGACATTTCCTCTTGCTGTAACACATTTCTTATAATAACTATCAACATTACCATTATTGTTAATACTTTAAAAGTTATGTAACAAACAGTGTACCTGTATTGAAATATTTCGGAGTTCATTTCTTGTGCTCTGTACAAGTGTAAATAACCATGTTGTACGTTTAGCTTCCCTTCGCACGCGCATCCTCGTTTTCTTTCTCCCTATTCGTTTCTCTGCCTCGCATTGTTTCGTTTACCACATTTGTATTTTCTGTAAATTGCGTCTCGCGCGTTATTTTTTGGATGCACCTGCAGAAAGACTCCAGAACCCTTTCTTGGGAACTATAATCAGGACTTCATTGATTGATTATTGTAATATCCTTATCATAATCCTTATGTGACCACGTCTAACAGCCAGCATTATGGGGCGAATAAATCTCCCATATTTGGTCTCCTTAAAATAAGGTGCATGGGATACAACTGGGTCGGAACTCCGGCTTTCTGGCCCCGGCTAGAGTTCCGAGCCGCACTTCAGCATCTTTCTTGGTGGCACCGTCGCTGCCACGGTCTTCTGGTGTGCCTCTTGGCAACAGTTCCCACAAGATTGTGCTGTTGTCTAGCGAACAAAAAAAACAAAGACAAAAATGGCCAGGCTTAGCTTGGTTAAGCCAAGAATGCGTTGCATATTGCGCGAGTTGGGGCCCAGCTTTTCCTCCGGCTGTCGTGACGTCACGTCACGTGGTTGCGCTAAAGGTCAATGGTGGCTGCCCGGCCGCGCCCAAGGGCTGAACTGAGTGATTGCAATATGCAACGCATAAAAATAGAAGTAACTTAATAACAAACATAGCAAACTTAAAAGACCCACATATGACCCACATAGACCCACATAGACCCACACAGACCCACATATGAGACGCGCAGCAATGAACAATGGCTCATACCCTCAATGGTGGCTGCGCGGCCGCGCCCTAGGGCTGAACTGAGTGATTGCAATATGCAACGCATAAAAACGGGGTGGGTCGATTACACGCCTGCCCACTGACCTCTGCGTTCTCGATCTCTATCTCGAGGCCCTCGGCGACGATGTTCTCGTGGAAGATGCGCCGGTAGCGCTCGTGCAGCTTGTTGCCCGTGTCCTCGTAGGCCAGCACGATGTCGATGCGCCGTCGGCCGTCGTGGAAGAACAGCGTGCGCTGCTCCTCCGTCAGCGCGGGTGGAGTGCCTTCCTCCTCCTCCCCTTCGGTTCTGGCAACGTCCTGCAAGCGCCGAAGCAGCAACAGAGGTGGCACGCCGTGGGAAAGCGTTTTTGAGCGAACACGAGAGTTTGTGGGCGACAACTAACGTTGGAAGGGAACCGAGCAGAAGTAAACTTGCGAATTTCTTTGTCTCCTTCGCACTTTGCGTGGCGAGAAACCGTCGTTATCGTATTACGCGATCACTTCTTCTGGAGGGAGGCAAGATCCAAGATAATGATGTATAGATGAATGAAGACAATGAACCAAGGCCTCCTAAATTATGTACACCTTATGGTATACCATATGCGGGGCGTTTTTTTTTCTCGTGACATCAAATTTTCAAGATCTGTCTGTGGCAGATGTCCCAATTCTAACCCCTTATCTTTATTAGTTGACGAGGTTTATATATATATATATATATATATATATATATATATATATATATATATATATATATATATATATATATATATATATATATATATATATATATATATATATTTCGCCCGTAACTTACGCTTGCGCGAATACTTCCATGACCGCTCCAATTCAAGCGATTCGAAACAGGCGTTACCCTCTGACAAGCA
This sequence comes from Dermacentor albipictus, assembly GCF_038994185.2. Taxonomy (NCBI): domain Eukaryota; kingdom Metazoa; phylum Arthropoda; class Arachnida; order Ixodida; family Ixodidae; genus Dermacentor; species Dermacentor albipictus. The sequence goes on along the minus strand of NC_091830.1, from coordinate 26,162,793 downwards.
CTGGGTCCCTCCCACACAGCGCGATAGATTTTTGGACATGTATATCAAAGCAGTACAACGAGACCTTCTGCAATTGTATCAAAAACAAGCACCCTTCCGCCGTAATTTGTCCGCCAGCGAAATGAAAGCTCTAGATACCCTTTCCTCTCGCAAAGACATCGTCATTAAGCCTGCTGACAAAGGTGGTGCCGTTGTCATAATGAACAAGTCCGATTACGCCGCAGAGGCCCACAGACAGCTAGCAGACGCGACGTTCTATAAACGCCTTGATCATGACCCCACTGAGCAATATAAATCTCTGATCAAAAGCACAGTGCTAGATCTCGTCAAGAAGAAAAAGGTGCCTGACAATGCGGTTCATTCTCTAATTCCACGAAGTCCTGTTGCTGGTCGTTTCTACCTTTTACCTAAGATACATAAGATAAACAACCCAGGTCGTCCCATCATTTCTGGTATAGGTACAGTCACAGAAAATTTGTCCAGCTACGTAGATTCCCTGATCAGTAATATCCCAGCTACGTTTTCCTCTTATGTAAGAGACACTACCCACTTCCTGTCGGATATAATCGATCTCATTATTCCTCAAGGTTCTCTTTTGGTCACACTTGATGTAGCATCTTTGTACACTAACATTCCACATTCTGATGGCATCATGGCAGTCGTCAATTGCTACGAATGTGTATCACCCGAGCAACTCATCGACAGCGACACATTGGCAAGTTTGCTAACCCTTATTTTGGAACTAAATAACTTCGAATTTGAAGGACAACACTATGTGCAAATTAGTGGGACGTCTATGGGTACGCGAATTGGCCCGAACTACGCCAATATATTTATGGGTCACCTAGAAGATAAATTTTTGCTAACCAGGACCTTAAAACCTTTTTACTACAAACGTTACATTGACGATGTTTTTTCTGATTTGGCCTCATGGGGAACAGGAACTGCTTTCTTTCATATCTGACTTTAACAATGCCCATCCATCTATATCATTTTCTCACACGTATTCTGCATCTACTATTAACTTCCTTGACGTCAGCGTTTCAGTGCTAAATGATAAACTATCTACTGCCTTATACAAAAAGCCGACAGATAGATGTCAATATTTACACTTCGATAGCAGTCACGTTGAACATTGCAAGACCAGCATTCCTTATAGCCAAGCCTTACGTTTTAAAAGAATTTGTTCTGAGCAATCAGAGTTTCAAAAGAATTGTGGTACCCTAAAAAACGCTTTAGCCAAACAAAATTACCCACCACAATTAATTGACGATGCAATAAAACGCGCAGACGTGCATGACCGAAGGACGCTTCTTTGGATTAAGAACAAACCGACTCCCTCACCCCAGGCAAATCTTGTCCTAACCCACACTGCGTCAGTCTCAAATGTTTCGCATGTATTAAAGAAACACCACAATATTCTAATGCAAAGTGAACGCCTCAAAAACATATTCTCTGATCCGCCTAAAGCAGTATACCGTAAAGCTAGAAATATTCGAGATATACTAGCATCATCATCTAAGACTGACTGCCCTGATGCCATCGGATGCCATCCTTGTCGAAAACCGCGATGTAAAGTGTGTCCCTACATGGCCACATCGCAACAGGTTACTAGTACGTCTTCAAACTTTTGTTTAAAAATCAAAGGCGATTTCGATTGTGACACAAAAAACGTAATATATATGCTTGAATGTACGCTCTGCAAAAAACGGTACATCGGACAAACAGAAGGGCCTTTCAGATTCCGCTTTAACAATCATAAATCCCACGCTAACACGTTGCCCAACCTGCCCATCTCAAAACACGTACATCTTCCTGACCACTCGTTTGATAAACTGAAAGTCACGTTGCTTGAATCTGGATTTCGCTCAAATTATGATAGAGAAGCCCGCGAATCCTTCCTTATCTATAAGTTTGATACTGTCGCGTGTGGTATGAATGAATGTGTAGGAAAATTGAGTTGTCTGTCTTTGTAGCCCGTCACTTGTCCCTTCTTCTACTAGTACGTCGCTATTCCCCTTTTTCTGTGTCTGTGTTTGCTTGATAAGATAGCACATATTGAGCGCATATCGACGTTTTGTTGTCACGTGGCGATTGGTTCTTACAATTCATTTCGGTACGTTTTTATACTTTGTATCTTAGATTATATGTTTGCAATCGCCATTGGTCTATACACGTGTCAGCTATCCTTTGAACGATTCGGATGTATTTTGTTCGCCCATTTTATTCGTTTTTCATGTTAACGTATCTTCATTTGGTTGATAAGCGCATGTATATAAACTGTACTGACACCATGCAATGTATTCTGATGAAGGCCGGACCCCGGCCGAAACGTCAATACACCGCTTCATACGCGCGTCTACTTCACTGTGTGTATATATATATATATATATATATATATATATATGGTTATTATTCAACACTGCTGTGGGCTCACTACATTTTCTACAGGAAACACTACGTCAACTGAAACGCCTGGTGCACTCCTCAAAAGTAATGTGGCGGGTGCGCTGCGTTCAGCAAATGCGCGCAAAGTCGATAACGGCCATCATTGTTGGAGGAGACACAGATATACGAACAAAGTAGACTTAAAGGGTGTAATAGTCTTACAGTGGGAGATGGGCCACACGTCTCCAGAGGACACGACGGACAAGAAAAGGCAACCGGTACAGTCACAAGGCACCTAAATCTCATATATTGCGCACAATTCAATGCTATTCTGTCTGGAAGGGCATCAGAAAGGCAATATAGGGGGCACTGTGGTAAAAGAAATTTAGCGCTACATGGGTGGCCAGTATTGTGCATCATTTGTACCTTAAAGGCACTGGACAAAACAATCAGTTTGTGCGGAAACCACCGGAGATGACCAACGTTGTTAGCGACAGCTTGTGTTGACCAGACGCGGTCACGCCCATTGCATGGTGCTCAAATGGGTTCTCAGTGAAATGTTTGGCAATACTTTATCGGCAGCCGCTGTCAAACGCCTTCCTAAAGCCCGTTCATGGGAGCCTGAGGTTGCTGTCACAGCCTGGTCGCTTCCGCGAGCGTCATGGGGACGCCCTGCCGTTAGTCGGTTTCCGTCGCTCGTGGGAGTCGGTGCTCTCATTGCGGCTTGTTTGGCAGGGCGCTTTCTGATTCAGCACGGTGTGAATTCTTCTCTTCGAATTCTCTGGACTTGGGTGGGTTCCCTAGGGTGCCATTTCAGACGCCCGTTTATGCTATGAAGGACAAGTGAGACGTACTGTTTTGTTGTCGAGTCCATTGTTGTTCTCTACGTGAACTAGGTATCTTTAGTGAATTCTACAGACTAGCTACTGGCCGGCTTAATTCAATTCTATGATGATTCTTACACTGAGGCGACGCTCGCATTTCTCGACGCCTTCGACAGTGAGGCGTCAACAACGTGATCTCCAGCCATCTAACATTTTTTTTTCGGAACACGAACAACGCTCTTACCTCCGGTAATGTTTCGCCAGCCGATGCTGTGGTCACTTCCCTGATGCTTGTCTCCTCGGCGAAGCGGGTCTCCTGTCCACGTATGCTCTGAATGTAGGGCGTAAAAAACAGAAAAGCAGTTGCCGTGAATTAATTCTTCAAAAAAAAGATGCAATGCATGCTCGTCGGATTGCATGAAATCTTCAATCGACGCTTATTTCTAACCATTAGTTGCTGGGCCTCTACGTTTAGCATCTTCTGTGTATTTAGTGCTTACATCTCTTCGGTTTCAACTTCACACAGGGAGCACATGTTGCGCACTCCCACTACGTGGTCCTTCTTATTTCAACAATGCATGCTTTGTGGATTTCCTGTTCAGCGCATCCCTGACCACCACAGGACGTGTCTAATGAATGATAGGCACTATAGCCAGAAGCAACGCTTTGCTCTAATGCATGAGTTTGTGTTTAGTGTTTGGTTTTGGGAAGCCAGTAAAGTAAACCTCACACCGAACCGTGGCAGACATATTTTGCTTACGATTAATCTGGAGTTGGAATGCTTTACATCGGTTTGATCACTAACTGAAACAAAGCAAAATATTAAATAACGAATCCCACTCCGAATACCTACCTTTCTGTTTTTGAAGCTTGTATATTAAATATATAAACTGACAGTTAATGTTTTCTTTCATTATCCGGAAAGCGAACTAAGGAGACAACGTAACCGCATTATGTGACGGCGAGATTTGTGAAAACGGGCCGTGATGTCATAGATGCCCTTCTAAAGCTGCTCCCTGTACAACGAGCATATGCTAAAATCATCGCCGGTTATCATGGCCTAATTACAGCTAGCATGTGCGGATGTCTGCGTGTTATCCGGGTCCACCGATGTCCAGCTAATCACCAGCGACGTCTTACAGGATATGAATAAGGGCATCAATATGGCATCCATGACCTCAGTAGAGAATTCCCCGTATTGTTCGGTGCCTAGCTGTGGGTCACCAGCTCCGTTACAGGCATAGGTAGTGGCAGAGGGTAGACGGAGAAGCTTTGAGGAAGAGAAAACATATTAACGAGACGTATACAAAAATGCCAGAATGAAAAGCATGTATAGCATAACTGATTAACTCAAACAGGTTAGCTGACTATTAGTCACCGCCACGTTTCCAAGAGTATGGCTATAAATAATCATCATCAGCATCGTCATCATCGTCGCGTACCTAGCGGAGCACCGAGCTTTTTGAATTTTTTTTTTGTGATCGTACAACAAATTTCGTCTCTTAATAGGTTGAGCTGTACTTTGTTGCCTGTTGTATATGCACGACAGCCTAGCCAGTGGTATCGATTAAGCAACAGGAAGAGTAGTGTGCCCAGCTCATCTTGTTCTGTGAGGTGCAAGTTAAAGAACCCCAGATAGTCGAAATTTCTGGGATCCTCCAATACGGCATGCCTCATAATGAGAAAGTGGTTTTGGCACGTAAAACCCCATTATTTTCTATCTTGTTCTGTGCAGGCATCCGGGTATATAACGCTTTCAGTCCTTGGATCCCAAACCATGCCACAGAAAGCCATGACAAGCCAGTCCGCTCAGTAATGCGCTCTTATCGGTGTTCGGGATCCTGGTCTAGACACTTTCAAATCCTGCCATTTTGTCAAATTCAACTATGAAAGAGTTTTGAGCCAATCAGAGAACCGTAGCGAGAGGGTGGGCTCTTGAGAGATGAACACACGGCGAATAGCACCGAATGCCGACATTTGACAACTTTCAGATTAGCATTCTCGGTACACTTTGCCGTCTGCTCTTTTGACCTGTTATATATTGATGCGACAGAACGAAATATCTTAAGCGTACCATCAAGAGACGGGAAGAGAGCGGTGTGGATCAGAGAGCAAAAAGCCATAGCCGATATGCTAGTTGACGCCAGGAGAAAAAAACTACCGACGATTACGTTACTTCCTAATGCGAAATTTGAGCGCAGCAAATAAGCTGTTTCACCTTTTCGATAGATTGAGGCAAAGAAATCGAGCAACACATGTATGCGCTATCACAGAATTTTTTTTTATTTTTCACACGTATTCCTTTAACAAAGACTCCACTAACAGTTCTTGACAGTCATGAAGGAAGCTTTGTGGTCGGAGAAATAGACTGATATATGTTCGACTTGGTACACCAATGCTTGATTCTCAAAGACGAGATCTATACAAGTGCCTCGCGAGGTTGTCACAGCCGTGGGACGCGTTACGAGCGAGAGGAACGGGATGTTCTCCCGCACAAGTGTTAGGAAATTGCTGTTTGTCTTTATGTCAACATTAAAGTCCCCCACTACTAACATCGGTGTGGATCGATGGACGGTTAATGCGAGTTGCAGGAAGTGCACGACGTCTTTCGTGAGTGCGGTAGCGGACTCACGAAAGCGGTATCAGTCGGTCGCTGCTAGCGCTGGGGGGATGAAAGGGGGGCGGAGCTGGTTACGAGGCCGACGATAACGCCGACGACGACGCGAAACCCAGGAACGGACGCCAAAGAGCCATTTGTGTAGCCAGCCCTCCTCCACAGTCTCTCCTTCTCCCTTCCATCATCCTCCCTCGCCCGGAAAGCCGACAGCGCGCATGCGCGGCGGCGGAGCAGATTCGTCGGCGAGCTGGTTACGAGGCCGACGACAACGCCGACGACGACGCCGACGACGACGCGAAACCCAGGAACGGACGCCAAAGAGCCATTTGTGTAGCCAGCCCTCCTCCACAGTCTCTCCTCCTCCCTTCCATCATCCTCCCTCGCCCGGAGAGCCGACAGCACGCATGTGCGGCGGCGGAGCAGCAGATTCGTCGGCGAGCTGGTTACGAGGCCGACGACAACGCCGACGACGACGCCGACGACGACGCGAAACCCAGGAACGGACGCCAAAGAGCCATTTGTGTAGCCAGCCCTCCTCCACAGTCTCTCCTTCTCCCTTCCATCATCCTCCCTCGCCCGGAAAGCCGACAGCGCGCATGCGCGGCGGCGGAGCAGATTCGTCGGCGAGCTGGTTACGAGGCCGACGACAACGCCGACGACGACGCCGACGACGACGCGAAACCCAGGAACGGACGCCAAAGAGCCATTTGTGTAGCCAGCCCTCCTCCACAGTCTCTCCTTCTCCCTTCCATCATCCTCCCTCGCCCGGAAAGCCGACAGCGCGCATGCGCGGCGGCGGAGCAGATTCGTCGGCGAGCTGGTTACGAGGCCGACGACAACGCCGACGACGACGCCGACGACGACGCGAAACCCAGGAACGGACGCCAAAGAGCCATTTGTGTAGCCAGCCCTCCTCCACAGTCTCTCCTCCTCCCTTCCATCATCCTCCCTCGCCCGGAGAGCCGACAGCGCGCATGCGCGGCGGCGGAGCAGCAGATTCGTCGGCGAGCTGGTTACGAGGCCGACGACAACAACGCCGACGACGACGACGACACGAAACCCAGGAACGGACGCCAAAGAGCTGCGCTCTAAAAAATGGAGGCGGGCAGGCCAAGTAATGCGTAGGATAAATAACCGGCGGATCGTTATAGTTACAGAATGGGTGTAAAGGGAACGGAGGTGCAGTCGAAGGCGGCAGAAAATTGGATGAGTTGACGAAAATAGGAAATTTGCCGGTGCAAGTTGGAATCGGCATACACCGGCATCGGTTGGAAGCCCCAGAATGGGGTAATTGGGGATCGCCGGGAGAGGCCTTCCTCCTGCAGTGGACATGAAAACTGGCTGATGATAATAGTGATGATGGCGATGTTAATGCGCATAATGCCTGGACTCCACGCGTATCACTCTTCAGGTAAAATTTCGGACCCATCCTCGCCCTGTCCTCGGCCCTGCGCCTGGCTACGCCGCAAGTAATATCCTTGTGGGCCTGCTCACCGAACGCGCTGGCGGTTTCTCCCGTTCTTCCAACTCCGGAGACGAAATCACAGGCGACTTCTCCTCTGGAGGCTTCTTCGGCGGTAGTAGCCTCTTCGGCGGTGGTGGCCTTCTGGGCTCTCCCTGCGTCGCCCAGTTGATAAGAGGCCGAGGTCGGGCAGTTAGTACAAGCTCGCCGCTAAATACAAACGCAGCTTTCCGTACGTACCATCAAGTGGTAGCCGCACGGCTTACACATTTTCACCAATGTAATTATCAGTTCAATAAATTCTGCGCCAAGAAAAGGATATTTGTCACATTATGCATCGTGTCCCTTTTTTGCGGCGCTCTTCAATCATATGATAGGAACAACTTGCCCATAGTTTATTCTTCTTTTTTTAAAGGAAGCTTCACCTCGGCACAAACTCACATTTACCTATTGAAATACCTATAAGACACAGATATGCTCTAACTACACAACCACTGGACCAATATGAATGAAATATGTTGCATCGAGGTGAGATGAGGGCGTTCTACTGACTACAAGATGAAGGATGTGAAAATAGCACTCCGAGTTGTTACAAAAATTGCTGAAAATCACTACGTTACAAAATCTTGAGGCCCAAAGTTTGTGAATCTATACCTCTGCATCAATACGTACTTCCCAGTTCTGTAATGCATCTCTTGCAGCACCTATACCGAACAAGAGTAACGTATAAACTCGAATCTTACGTGAAGCTGTTATTCTACACAAAAGTGTCGCAAAGGTACTACTCACAAATTATGTTGCTAATTTTCTTCGCTGTGTGGAACACATCGTTTTTGTCTTGTTTGTACGGCTCAACAGAGGCAGTTTGCAGAACTGTGACATCACTTTTAATTGGTTTGCTAGAGAATGAATTTCACGCTTGCTTTTTTTAACTTGCGAAATTAAATACATTATTTTCACACGACCTTCGTTGAATATATGCTCCCTACAGTTGGTAGATACGAATTTTGTAGTTGATATCCAATAAACTTTGTCTAAACTGATGCAGTGCGTTTCGAGAGAAACGATTCCTTCGTTTCTGTGCATTTGTATACAATCTCCTGAGGTAAAGCGTCCTCTTAACGCAATTCATTCATATAGGATATACATGGACGTCATCGATGCCGTTATATTGTTCTAGAGCCGGCACGGTTAAAAGCTGCGCCTTATGTCTATCCGCTTATCTTCAGCTGCAAGGGGGAAGTTACGAAGAGGACAAGAAAATGTCGTTCATGATGTCATATAAATCCTCCCTGTTCATTCATTCGTTCATTCATTCATTTCAATACGACGTGTTAGACACAAACCTCCCTTCCAGACTTGCTTGAGGCGTGTTCAGAAGCTTCTTCGGTCGCTTTTTCTTCCTCCGACTTTTTCGCCTTCGCTGAAGACCCGCTGACCAATTTCTGGAGCGTAATGAAGGAAATGAGATTGGAATTTGTAACTGCCTGGCCACAGTTGCCGCCATCGCACCGCATCGCACCTACCCCGTGTGATTTAGCTCTCTACAGCGTAGTTCCTCACAGATGCCGATATTCAAAGAACTTCGCCTTTGCCATTACGTCACGGCTCCTGTATACAGATTTCATTTGATTTGCGTAACGCCGTATTTGAAAACAACCTTCTTATAGATTGTCACCGACTATTGTATCTTTTCCTTCTGTTATTGTTCTTGTGTTTTTTGCTATGAGCACTCTGGGAAAAGTAATAAATAATAATCGAGTAAAGGAGGCAAATCAGAAGGTGATCGCAGCAGAAAATTAAATGTTTAAAAACTTAAATGTTTAAAAGACTGGTGAGGGTTTAAATTGCTGAGGCATACTCAAGTTTAGTCCGAATGAACGTTTCATAGGCGAGCTTACGTACGGGAACAGGAGATAGAAAAATCGATCTTTTGAGTAGGCCAAGTGATTTAAAACAGTCGTTTATAAGTTATGTGTGCAGACCATGTAAGCTGATTAGTGATAGTAACGCCTAGATAACGGTAAGAGTCAACTTTAGTCAGGGCTGAGGAATTAAGAGAGTACTGGTGGTTAATGATGTCCCGCTGGCGAGTTACATGCATGTACTGGCAGTTGGAAACATTGAGGGACATGAGCCAAATAGAGCACCAATTTCCTATTTTGCTTAGGTCTTCCTGGAGTATTAGTTGCTCATTATGGGAGGATATGCGCCGACACAGGACACAGTCATCAGCGAATAACCAAATTGAGGAAAGAATGCTGTTAGTGAGGTCATTTATAAAAATTAGAAACAAAAGAGGCGAGAGCACAGAGCCCTGTAGTACAGCTGAGAAGACTGGACTACTTGACGTTACCGATGACAGTGTGTTGTGAGCGGTTGGGAGAAAACATTCAATCCACAATACAAGTGGGTCGAGATTAAGACAAGCAAGTTTCACCGTAAGACGTAGATGGGCGACACGATCAAGCGCCTTTGCAAAGTCAAGATATATAACATCGGTTATCTCCTGAAATCAACCTGAAACATTATAGGTTCTGTTTCCTGTTCATCTAGAATCCAGTGGAGTCTTTTCTCAGCGATCCGATAAGCAATTAGCTACACCTCAGCTCACGCGGCCTAAAATTCATGACGTGAATTACTGGCGCGAGAACATGAGGGCGGCGTCACTACCCCACAGTTTCTTATTGCTTCTGCTCTGGTATAACATTTCTTTTATCGTAACAAAGGCTACTTTGATGTTTAATGCAAATTAAGGAAACGCAGCGATGTTTAATCACATTTGACCACCTTATGATGACTTCATGACCAACTCATGATGTCATGAGACATACACCTCCTGTCGAAACGAGTTCGTAGGAAAGCAATTACAGCACATATAAGGCTCAGTGGGGCTATCTGTGTTTGTTTTGTTGTATTTTTTGGCTTCGAGGTCGATAACTACTTAGTACAAGAAAGAAAATTTGAAAACATCACTTCTCGGCACGTTTATGGACGTGTACCAGCTTCTCACCTTGAGCTTAGCCAACGTGCTGGTCTCCGAGCGTGTCTCGGCATCCTTGGCCTTCTTGACTTTCTTGCCTTGAGTTGTCTCTTCCTTGGGCTCGGCTTTTGCCTTGTCTTTCTTAGTAGCTTCGAGCTCGCTGTCTATCTCCGCCTGAGGCAACTCAACCTCATGGGCCTCGTCCTTGCTTGCTTTCTGCTGAGTCACTTTCCCCCAGTTCATTTTACCCATGGTTTCTTGGTATTTCGCTGGCTTTCCTAAGTCTTTGTCGGCTGCCGCCTTGTTGGGTTTTTCTTTTCCCGCCTTGTCCATATCTAGGATGTCCTTGCCCACATTGGCCTCCTTAGCCACGACCTTGCGAGTTTTGCTTTCTTTTTCTGTTTTCTCCACATCCTGCTCCAGTTCCTTCTTGGTTGCCGATGCAGGTTTATCTGGCTTTTTGTGAACGGTCGGTAACACCTGCGAACGTAACAATAATAATTACTAGTTTCGCGCTAAATGTTACAAAAAGAGCAAAAAATATAGGGTATCCGAATACAGAAGACGAATGGAAATGAATAACGTGACTCTTGTCCGCTTTTGCAAGTTTAATATTGTACACATTCACATATTTGCAAAGCCGCATTGTACGGTATAGCTTAACTTATCGGGAGTACTTGGCGGAGAACTCTGCATCAATACGTACGTCCCAGTTCTGTAATGCATCTCTTGCTGCATCTATACCGAACAAGAGTAACGTATAAACTCGCACCTTACGTGAAGCTGTTATTCTACACAAAAGTGTCGCAAAGGTACTACTTACAAATTATGTTGCTAATTTTCTTCGCTGTCTGGAACGCATCGTTTTTGTCCTTTTTGTATGGCGCAATAGAGGCAGCTTGCAGAACTGTGACATCACATTTAATTGGTTTGCTAGAGACTGAATTTGACGCTTGTTTTTTTTAACTTGCGAAATTAAATACATTCTTTTCACACGACCTTCGTTGAATATATATGTTCCCTACAGTTGGTAGATACGAATTCTGTAGTTTATATCCAATAAGCTTTGTCTAAACTGATGCAGTGCGTTTCGAGAAAAACGATTCCTTCGTTTCTGTGCATTTGTATAGAATCTCCTGAGGTAAAGCTTCCTCTTAACGCAATTCATTCATAAAGGATATACATGGACGTCATCGATACCGTTATATTGTTCTAGAGGCGGCACGGTTAAAAAATTCGCCTTATGTCTATCCGCTTATCTCCAGCTGCATGGGGGATGTTATGAAGAGGACAAGAAAATGTCGTTCATGATGTCACATAAATACTCCCTGTTCATTCATTCGTTCATTCATTCAGTTCAATACGACGAGTTAGACACACACCTCCCTTCCAGACTTGCTTGAGGCGTGTTCCGAAGCTTCTTTGGTCGCTTTTTCTTCCTCCGACTTTTTCGCCTTCGCTGAAGACCCGCTGACCAATTTCTGGAGCATAATGAAGGAAATGAGATTGGAATTTGTAACTGCCTGGCCACAGTTGCCGCCATCGCACCGCATCGCACCTACCCCGTGTGATTTAGCTCTCTACAGCGTAGTTCCTCACAGATGCCGATATTCAAAGAACTTCGCCTTTGCCATTACGTCACGGCTCCTGTATACAGATTGCATTTGATTTGCGTAACGCCGAACTTGAAAACAACCTTCTTATAGATTGTCACCGACTATTGTATCTTTTCCTTCCGTTATTGTTCTTGTGTTTTTTGCTATGAGCACTCTGGGAAAAGTAATACATAATAATCGAGTAAAGGAGGCAAATCAGAAGGTGATCGCAGCAGAAACTTAAATGTTTCAAATCCGTCGGGGCGCATAGAACAAAAGTGGCATAACGGCATGGACGAAGCTCTATTGCTAAAAACAGGAATAAGTCTTGCCCAAAACTTGGCGTACATGACTTGCGATTGCTTCCGGCGCACGCAGACAGTACAAAGCATGGCCTTCGAGATTTCTTTCTCTCATTTGGAGAGAACCGTCGCTGGGACGTCGATTAGGACACCACCTCTTCTGCTTGCACTACACTCATTGACCTTGGCCGCATTATGCGAAGCAGTTACAAACGAGCAACGGCGTACGCCCGAGACATTTCTTGCTCAACCACGGCGATCACTTTAGGCGTCTTGCTCTTGTCGACTATTGCTCGTTTGGAGAACGGTGCAAAAGCAATTTGGTGATACGAGTAGTCCAAACAAAAGCAGAGGCGCATGAAAAAGAACGATAGCTCACATGAAAGTAAGTGCTGTACAAGCGGCCGCATCAATAATCGCTCGCTGTGGGCGGTACGTCTCACTTTATGTGCGCACTTTAACCAACATTGAAGCTTTAAATTCACATTCAAGGCGAACAAATCTGTTTACACTTGGAAAACCCTCTTTCCAAACTATCTTCATTAGTTAACTTAGGCGGAAGAAATGTTAATTAGAAATCATCTCCGAAAAAGATTAACGTCGAATTTTATGAATATTTCGTACCGGAAGGTAGGAAATCAACTTTTTCCGAGGTCCTGCAGGCCACGAGCGCAATGCCACTAAGTCACTTTGACGTCATAGGTGTTATAGCCCGTCACAGTGTTCTAGACCTTGTCGTACAGTAAATAATAATATTCATCATCATCTTGTGTCCCTTAAGGACCCCTTTCAGGGTATTACATAAGGGGGGAAGGGCAAAAGCATCAAGAAACACTATGGTCATTATTATACAATGGTTAACTTCTTTGTACAACGGTAAACAAAATTTATTATACATGCTAGTATGCAATGGGCAAGAAAAATTAAAAACAAAACAAAGTTACGAACAGGCAGTAGAAATGGCAACACAACCGGCAATATATCAGAGAAGTAAAAAAATATTAGACGTTAGAGTAACAGCATAGTAGTGGTAAGTTAAGGGTTTAAAAAACGTGACAATAGCTGTCTAAATTTACCCGGATTACTTTCATTTACTATGTTGCTGGGTAGCGCATTCTACAATTCAATAGCACTAGGTAAGAAAGAGTTCTTGAAGGCATTACAGGAACCATGAAGACGTTGTAGACTCAGGCTGTTAAAGAGACGCTTCGCAAAGCGGTTGGGCGGAAGTAAAAGAGTGTTCCTGAGATGTGCGAAATTACAATAGAGTTTGTGGAAAAGGAAAATTGTGAAATCTTCCTACGAAGTGTTAGGATAGGGATGCTGAGGGATGATTTAATGCCGCTTATACTTTTATGACAGTCATAGTTTCAAGCGATAACACGTGCTGCGCGATTCTGCACTGCTTCGAGCGATTTAATAAGATAAGACTGGCGAGGGTTTAAATTGCTGAGGCATACTCAAGCTTAGTCCGAATGAACATTTCATAGGCGAGCTTACCTATGGGAACAGGAGACAGAAAAATCGATCTTTTGAGTAGGCCAAGTGATTTAAAACAGTCGTTTATAAGTTATGTGTGCAGACCACGTAAGCTGATTAGTGATAGTAACGCCTAGATAACGGTAAGAGTCAACTTTAGTCAGGGCTGTGGAATTAAGAGAGTACTGGTGGTTAATGATGTCCCGCAGGCGAGTTACATGCATGTACTTGCACTTGGAAACGTTGAGGGACATGAGCTAAATAGAGCACGAATTTCCTATTTTGCTTAGGTCTTCCTGGAGTATTAGTTGCTCATTATGGGAGGATATGCGCCGACACAGGACGCAGTCATCAGCGAATAACCAAATTGAGGAAAAAATGCTGTTAGTGAGGTCATGTATAAAAATTAGAAACAAAAGAGGCCCGAGCACAGAGCCCTGCAGTGCAGCTGAGAAGACTGGACTACTTGACATTATCGATGACAGCGTGTTGTGAGCGGTTTGTGAGAAAACATTCAATCCAGGACAATACACGTGGGTTGAGATTAAGACAAGCAAGTTTCGCGGTAAGGCGGAGATGGGCGACGCGATCAAACGCCTTTGCAAAGTCAAGATAGGTAACATCGGTTATCTCCTGAAATCATCCCTGAAACATTACAGCTTCAGTTTCCTGTTCGTCTAGAATCCAGTGGAGTCCTTTGTTAGCGATCCGATAAGCAATGAGCTAAACCTGAGTCCACGCCGCCTAAAATTCATGACGTGAATTACTGGCGCGAGAACTTGAGCGCGGTGTCACCACCCCGCGGTTTCTTATTGCTTCTGGTCTGGTTTAACATTTCTTTTATCGTGACAAAGGCTACTTTGATGTTTAATGCAAATTAAGTGCTTTTTCTTGTAATTTGCATGTCGGACCCCACAACGAAAGGCTGCATAGCAGAAGACTGAGTGGACAAGTGCGGAAACGCGGCGATGCTTAGTCACATTTGACCACCTTATGATGACTTCATGACCAACTCATGATGTCATGAGACATACACCTCCTGTCGAAACGAGTTCGTAGAAAGGCAATTACAGCACATATAAGGCTCAGTAGGGCTACCTGTGTTTGTTTTGTTGTATTTTTTGTTTCGAGGTCGATAACTATTTAGTACAAGAAAGAAAATTCGAAAAAATCACTTCTCTGCACCTTTAAGGACGTGCACCAGCTTCTCACCTTGAGCTTAGCCAACGTGCTGGTCTCCGAGCGCGCCTCGGCATCCTTGGCCTTCTTGACTTTCTTGCCTTGAGTTGTCTCTTCCTTGGGCTCGGCTTTTGCCTTGTCTTTCTTAGTAGCTTCGAGCTCATCGTCTATCTTCGCCTGAGGCAACTCAACCTCATGGGCCTCGTCCTTGCTTGCTTTCTGCTGAGTCACTTTCCCCCAGTCCAGTTTACCCACGATTGCTTGGTATTTCGCTGGCTTTCCTATGTCTTTGTCGGCTGCCGCCTTGTCGGGTTTTTCTTTTCCCGCCTTGTCCATATCTAGGATGTCCTTGCCCACATTGGCCTCCATAGCCACGACCTTGCGAGTTTTGCTTTCTTTTTCTGTTTTCTCCCCATCCTGCTCCAGTTCCTTCTTGGTTGCCGATGGAGGTTTTTCTGGTTTTTTGTGAACGGTCGGTAACACCTGCGAACGTAACTATAATAATTACTAGTTTCGCGCTAAATGTTATAAAAAGAGCAGAAACTATAGGGTATCCGAATATAGAAGACGAATGGATATGAATAACGCGACTCTTGTCCGCTTTTGCAAGTTTAATATTGCAAGTTTAATATTTGCAAATGCCGCATTGTACGGTATAGCTTAACTTATCGGGAGTACTTGGCGGAGAACCTTACGCAACGATAGGCTAGACGCTTGAAATGCCAATGCTTGACCAATAGGAACCAAAATACTACCCTTAGTTCGGCAATCTCTTCTTAGGCGACTCTTGTACACAGAGTTTCAGAAAAGATGTTGCCTAGAAGCACGCGCTACTCAGTTAGCATACGAAACAGCTAACATTTCGCACGAACGCTCGCGCTTACGAAATTCAATCATGCCTCACTTTCTCTATCTATCGTTTCACGCTGTCGTAAGAAAATGTTGTGTTGGCGTTTATGAAATAATATCTTGCCTCGTAGCGTATTACGTCCCTCAGTGTACTCCAGTAAGGTAAGGTGAACTCGTTCCAGTAGATTTACAAACTACGCTGAAGCGCAGTTCTTGATTTATGAAGAAGATGACCGCATGATATGCTACCGGGCTATTGTATTTTACTGCTGTTGCGCCACGAAATGCACATTGGGGATGTAATACATTATCGCGGATGTACCTGTAGTTGTCTCCGATGAACAAATAACGACGATAATAAGCGGTTGTGTGCACGTTTGGCAGTTCTTGACCTACGATGCGAAGTTGCAGAGCATAGTTCTAGCAAGACACACACATCATCATCACTTTAAGTATTATTGTTCTTGCGCTGTCTGTGTTGACTTCGTGTGTCCTGTAAAAAAATTATCGTATAACTTTGCACACGAGCCTTTATTTATGCCATGACACGGAGAAAAAATAAATAGAATGTGATTTCTCACCTTCTCCTTGTTCACAGTATCAGGCTTGGGCACCTCCTTGGACACAGGCTTGGAAACAGGTTTGGAAACAGGCTTGGGCACAAGCTCTGGCTGAGGCTTGGGCAGAGTCTCTGGCAAAGGCTTTGGCAGAGACTTTCCTAAAATCCTTGGCGGATACTTGGGCTTAAAATCAGGTGCAAGCGGATCTTCGGCATCACCATCTTGAGCTTCCTCTAGAGGTTTTTCTGCGAAGTGTATCGTACGCGGCCAGCTTACTTATGATGTCAATGACGTCACTAGCACAGGTGAACGGGAGATTGTTCCTATATGTGAATGAACATAGGCAAGATATTACACACACGATATATTTGCGGAGTTATTTCCGAAGGAAACATAATGACGACCATAGAATCACTGGCATTTTCATCGAGTGACAGGACACTTCCTCGCTCCACTGCTGGGCATGAGTACAAATCACACATGCTGTCGCTGTCCCCAAGGTTTTTGAGGGCTGGCTAACAATACCTCACAACAGGCAAGTGGGCATTAAGGCGACGCCGAGGACCTGAGTGATCAGATAGACATGCCAACGTTTGGCCCCGCTGAGAGAAAGCACAACGCACATCAAAGAGAGAGCAAAACTAGACAATATGCCTTGGCACTAAAGATGAAGGAGCAAAGCTTAATGTGTAGCAGCAACGCCACTGCAGACTAATCACGCGTCATAGCTATTTGCACCATTAACTGGATTGCTAAGATGTCCTGAAGGCGATGATTACGCAATTCGATAGTATACTTGGGATAAAACCGAGCGTAGAAAGTGATTTCACCGCAAGTGAAGCCCCGCATCGGATACTACTTGCCTCACAAAGATGCAGTTTGACGCGAGACCGTGTCGAAGAAAGTTAAAGTGGTCTACGGCACGTCTTCGTAACAGGTCGGCGCTGCCGACAGCTTCCAGGTACCGCCACTCCTAACCGCGGTGTCCTTTCCCGTTCTGCTGAACCTTAGCAACATTATTATCATTGGATCATCACACACCATCTTCTTGCTTAAGGTTTAGGCACTAGTTATACAAAAGGCCAAGTGATTTCCTAAGAAAGGCCTACGATATAAACGCAGCAGGAGCCAGTGATGATGTTCCAGCGCAAAAAAAAGAAATTCTGAGACTTTTCATGTGTACAATGCCATGTGCACAACCCATGATTAAGAACCGAACCAGTGCGCCACAGTTAACTGCTAGGAGCACACGGATAATTTGATCCTAAATGCTTTCCATCTATCACTTTCGTGTAAATCACAAAGTACGCCAGATTGACAGTGCCTGTATCTGAATAACTGCCTGGACTGGTAAAATCAGTGAAGGACTAATGCATTCCATGTGGAATAAAACTTCTCAGTGTCATTCTATATAACTGCACTTAAAATTTGGTAGGACGCTAATGTTGACAAACGTGAAAGTAGTAAAAGCCTGTAGAGGTAAATCAAGTTTCTAGAATCCGATCGTGCAGTTGCTTCTAGCTTAACCCCATAGTAGAGTCGGCATATCCGAAACGGCATATTGGATTGGGTTTGACCTTGAGTGATCCGATACTTCTTCCACAAGAATCATATAACCAAGAGCCAAGAAAAAAAAACATCACCCACCAAAACGTGCCGCTGGTCTTGACAAGCGTAACAGGACTCGCGTGGAGTTTGAACCTCTGTTGAACTGGCACGGGAACTTTGTCGTGACTCTCGACGCCATCCGCCTCCATAAAAAAAGAACCTCGATTCCAACTAAGTACCGTGGAGTCCGCTTCGTTGTAACGCGATATATTTGGCTTTCGAAAGCGGCTCCGGTGATGAACAAGCACAAGATGAGTGGTGACCAAGCGGCGGCTCTGACGAGGCCTCTCGTGGTGTCCATCTCCGTAAGCGATGTCACGTCTAGGTCACCAGACGTCCCGGTTCTGTGACACGTCTTCACTGTGCTTCGGGAGATGGCCAAATTTCGCCCCTTGTCAGGTGCGGTCCGTTTATAGTTCGGCCACGGGTGGGTCAGAACGCGGCCCACTACAGTCTTCTTCTTCTTCCTATCACATATGTGGCTCCTGCCCACTGTGGGAGATCGGCTAAAACATGGATGGATTATTCCAATTTATAATGAAAGGATTTCGGAATATCTATGGGCTTATCGCTGTACAATACAGAATTATCTGTTAAAATAAATTTAGTAAAGCCCGATCGAATTATTAACAGTTAGAAGTACAAAAAGGAAAAAAACAGAATTTAGCAGGGCATTCGGTTGGATCCTGCAAGAAATTCTGAGCAGTAGAGCAAGCGTCCCTGTGGCCGAATGCCAAAGCAGTGGCCCCAAAACAAATAATGACAGGTTCTGTTAAGTCCAGGCCAGGTCTTCGAAAACGTATTTCCAATATTCTTTTTTTTTTGCCGCAGAGAAATGACGATAAAATAGAAGGAAATAATGGAGTCTCTCTTCCTCATTACAAAACAACGAGGGAACCAAAACCAACTTGTGTAAGTAGAAATTCAGGGAGAGAATGTGGCAACGTAATTTTGTGTGAGAGACCTCAATCATTTTTGTGCTACAGGATTCACTACGCCAGGGAATTGCCAGGTGCTTATACTGTGGAGAAGTCACAACTGGTTTTGATAAGGCCTTAATAATTGATTGTACCCGAAATCTAGCAGCCGTGATATGTGCTGTCCCTGGTAGAACAGCAAGAACCAGGCCGAAAAGTGATGTCTTTGCTAGTGAATCGTCAGTTTCTTTAACAAAACCAAGCCTTTATTACCGAGTGCCTAAAATTAAATAAACACAATGCATATGTGGGGGAACTAGCAAGTGAAATAGTGTTAGCATGGGTGAATGGCTAGTAGCGGTAAGAGAAGAGCACACAAATAGTGAGTCAGTAATAATGGCAGCTGTTGTAGTCTGTTGGACTAATTTACGTAAGGCTAGAATAATTGCTATAAACTCTGACAGAAAAACAAGACCACAGTCAAGCAACCTTAAGTAAAAAAGACTAATCGAGTGCAGGGGAAAATATTCGAGTGCCAGTTTTTTTTTTTTCTCGGACTGCGATGCATCTGTCGCAGTGATAATGCTTGCTGCTTGGGTGTTTGAATGGTCTTGTAATACGCCGTTTAAGATGCCGCAAGGAAGTAGTTTTGCGAGGCTTGGGCAGATGCCATCGAACCTAACTTCCCGGGAATCGGAATGCGTATTATTGGCAATCACATAGCAAATTTGTCCATAAAATGGCTCAACCAATGTTCGCACAGTATATAACCTGTGGTGTATGAAACCTGGGCCAATGAATGGGAAATAATAATTGTTTATCGGAGATAAACATTATTTCCGCATGGCTTAATGGCAATTTATATTTTCTTGAGAAAGTCTAAGTGGTCCGGAGGTGAAATCAGCATGACTGACAACGACGCTATGACTGACAACGAAGTCGCAAATTTATTTAATGACCATTTCATTGCAGTCGGATCATGCGATGGGAATTCAGTTGATTCACCGTGCGAGCAGTTCATTGCATCAAACGCCGCAAACACATTGTTTTTAGCACCCACTGACGAACGTGAAGTGCTAGATATTATTCTGACACTAAAAAATGGCTGTGCTCCAGGAGCAGATGAAATTAAACCGAAACCTCTAAAGGCTGTAGGTGAAATAATCAGTTGTCCGCTCTCTCACATTTGTAACATTATTTTATCTACAGGCGTTTTTCCGCAGAAAATGAAACTGGCCAAAGTGACTGTTGTGCACAAGGGTGGCCCAGCGAACGAACTAACAAATTATAGGCCTATATCAGTACTACCAGTATTTGCAAAGGTAGCCGAACAGGTTATAAACAAAAGATTCGTCCGTTTTCTCACCGCGCAAAATATTATAGCCGATGAGCAATTTGGATTTAGGAAAGATAGATCAGCCGAAACCGCACTCCTCGGGATAAAGGAAAAAATCCTAAACAACATTGAAGAAAAGGCACACACCCTGGGAATTTTCCTCGACTTCAGAAAGGCATTCGACTGTGTTCAGCACGATGTTCTAATAAGAAAGCTCCCACTTTACGGATTCCGTGGCGTGTCGTTGACCTTAATTGAGAGCTATTTAACGTCAAGAGAGCAATTTACTGTCATAAATGCTGCAGCCTCACACGTAAAAACAATAAAATATGGTGTGCCTCAGGGATCTACTCTCGGACCTGTACTCTTTATTTTATACCTGAATGATATTGTGAATATACCAGGCAGCGAAAACCTAGTGTTGTACGCTGATGACACTAATGTCTTTTTCTCAGGTATTGACCCCTACGCGCTCGAAAGAAAGGCTAACTATTGGTTGACCGGCTTGAGTACATGGTTAAAACTAAACAAGATGCAATTAAATGCTAGTAAGACCAAATACATTCTCTTCAGAGCAAAAGGTGTAAAAGCTCCTGACAACCTAAACTTAAACTTTGAAAACACTCAGCTGAAACAGTGCTCGCAAATTCGTTTTCTAGGTGTTCTGTTTCAAGAAAATCTCTCTTGGAATTCGCATGTTGATCAGCTTCGAAGTGATCTTTGTCGGGCGGTTGGCATTTTAAACAAATTGAGATATCTCCCGGCGTCCATAAAGCGGCAAATATACTATTCATTAATACATTCCCGTTTAAGCTACTGTTCCCTTGTATGGTTAACGACGACACAAACAAATCGAGATTCCCTCTTTGCAATTCAAAAGCGGGCGTTACGAGCTATTGGGAAAATACAGTTATTGCGCAGCTGCTGGCCCTTGTTTAGGTCTTATGGAATACTAGAAATAAGTAAACTGCACACATACAAATTATGTCTGGAAATATTACGCCAGTACAAACTAGACAAAATAACCTTCGAAACCACCTATCACACTAAACTTAGCACATACGAACTTAGGAAACAATGTATGGAAACACCTCGTGTACGCACTAATTACGGTTTTCAGAGGTTAGGATGGCAAATTCCTGACTTAATTAATCAATACCCTATTATTCTGGATACTGTACGCAGCACTCCCTCTATACGTAAATACAAAATGTTAATTAAAGCAATGCTCATAAATGAACCTTAAAGGTGAAAACTGAACGTATACCTATCACTAGTGTGTTTTGTAAATACTGCTATGGTCGAATTGTGCTTTGAAGTATGCTGTTTTGTTTTTCCGCCGAAAGCCTGTGTTTTTGTAAGGATGTCTTATGCATTGTGTAAAAAATATTGAATGTGTGTTCTATTATGTAATGCTCTTTCTTGATTTTTGTAGCCTGTGGTGCCGCCTGTCATCCGGGTGGCGTGGCCTCGTCAGGCAAAGTATGCCTTTTGCCACGTCACCCTGGACAACCTTTTCGTTGTCTTAAATAAATTCTGAATGAATGAATGAATGAAATGGGTGGGATTCTCGCTTCCAGGTGCAATACTGGAGTTGGAACGTATTCCGGAAGCCCTAGGCACAGTCGTAGTGCGTCTCCTTCTGATCAAACTAGTGGCCGAATCTTGTATGGTGGCACTCCTGAGAATAAAACACAGCCAACTTCTAATACCGGGTGAACGCTTATTCCGCAGAATTCCAGCTTTTCGCTTCTTTGCCTTAGCACTGGCACCCAATATACTGTCATTTATCTTGCGGAGACATGAACGCATGATTTTTCGACGCCGATTTGTCATTTCTCCAGCAATTGGGCACACAGCACTTATTGGACATATCCTGGCATGAACGTAATCCACATTCCGCGGCAATAAAACCTTGCCGGACACGCAACCTCAATCGCAGAACAAGCGCATGAGACTACGTGCACGGTTCACGTCCAGAAAAAAAAAAAGTGTGCTCGGAAGCATGTCGCAGCATTCCAGGACTTTTCTAACCGCGAAGCTATCCAAGGAGGGGCAGGGTTCCCGGAACTAATCGAATTGTTATCGCCGTCGTCGCCCGCTCGATCGTCCGCGTCTCATTTTCAACGCAGGTGCGCCGTTCGTAGCTTCGTAGCACGCTGCACGGAACTTCTATGTGGGCCTCTTTTGCGTGACGTAGCTCAAAGGGAGAGGGTACAGCCGGAAGGCCTTAAGTTGTCTAGAGGGCGTTGGCTGAACACGCGTCTGCTCACCATTGAACACGTCTATAGGCCCGAGCGCGTGACGCTTGCGGAGCTCTCACGACGCAGTTTCGCCGCATACGCAATCACCGTCGCGTCGGATGAAGCTAAGGCGCCTGGTATCCTCCGGGGTGCTGTCTACGCTGCGCGGAAGCAGAGGCATCGCGCGCTTGGCATGCAGTCATTGCTTCGCCCTTCGAGCAAAATTGTCATAAAGACTGCGCACATTTATGCCCTTGTATTTGTGAATGTGCAAGAAAGCTGCCACTGCTTCTTCGAATAAAAGTTTCCCCTTTAGAATTGCGACCAATTCTTCCGAAACAGAGATCAACCAATTTTGTTTTATGCACTAACTCCTTTATGCACCAACTCGTAGTAACGACAGTGTCCTCGAATAGCCGGTGTGCGAGCCAGGAGTTATGGGGAAACTACTGGTCTAGATGACACTGAAAAAAAAAACTACATTGCTTTTTAAAGGGGTCTGTCGGGGACGCGATTGGTGCTTGAGAATTCGCGATGTATAATCACGGTAAAAGATTGCGGCTTACTTCTCCGTGGAATGGCTGGTCTCTCGGCTTTCTTCTTGCTCGTTGACGCCGGCGACGGTTCCCGTACCTTGGCCTCTGCGAGTTCAGTGAGGAGCGCTTCGGTGGGCTTGTGTCGCTTTTGCTCATATCTGATGAATTCGTCCAGCTCCCGCCCCTTGTATGCCAGCCGACTGCCCAACTTGGAGAGCCGCTCGAGGTCCTTGAGCAGAAGTTTCTCCAGTTCTTTGCGACCGGGCGGCTTTTTCTCCGCCATCTCGGCAGCTACTAGAGACGGCGCGACGGTAGACGCAAGGTTGTCGGCTCGTTTGTGAGGCCTGCGAAAGTGGAACACTGGCGTCGCGCTTTTAGCTTGTGACCTCTCCTTCTGCTTCTTCTTCTTCTTCTTCTTCTCCTTCTTCTTCTTCTCTTTGTCTTGCCTGCAGATACTGGCTCATATAGACGACGGGGGATTGACCAAGAACCAGGCGGTTTCAAGTGCGTTTGTTATAATTAAAACAAGCACTAAATTTGCACAGCAGAACGTGGGTTCAAAAAAATATACTTTACAAATGAGGAGAAAATCCTGTTAAGAATTTTGAGAGAGAGAGAGTAAACTTTAATGAGCACCAGCAGTTCAGTCGGCTGGGCCTAGGCCTCCCACGATGGGACGTCGAGGTCTTGCCTCTTCGTCGCTTTGTAGGCCTGCTGGGTCGCCCAGAGTTGGTCGTCGAGATGGGAACTGCGCAGGGCGGCGTGCCATCTCGACGAGAGCGTCACGGGATAAAGGCCTTGGTATTGATTTTTGCACTCCCATAGCATGTGGAGGAGTGTAGCCGATTCAGTGTTACAGACCTTGCACGTCTGGCTCGGGTAGATGTCGGGGTATATAGTGTGATAGCGTGTGAGGGAGGGGTATGTATTCGTCTGTAACAGGCGAAGGGTGGTTGCCTGTGCCCTGTTTAACTTGCGGTGAGGGGTGGGGAAGGTTCTTCTTGCGAGGTAAAATAAATGAGGTAAAGAATTTTGAGATAAAACAATTTAACATAAAGAGGTGAAATAATAGGAATAAGTAATAATTTTAGAAATTCAGCGAGGTACATTTTTATGTGTGTTAAATAAAATTGTGAAGTGCGAAAAAAAAAGCATTCCTGCGGCTGAAACCTGCTGAAGTCACCCCAAAAGAAAGAATGGTCGACCAAGGTTTCACGGCTAATTTAGGGGACCGGTTTCACTCTAGACTTCGATAATGCCATTGTCACTGGCTGCAGTATACTAGATTCCGCGACCGCCGCAGCGCCGGAGGCTCACACCGCGCACGCGCAGTATACAGGCTGTACACGTACTACAATCAGTACACTGTGCATGTAAGCACCAAGCTGGCGCCCCAGCACAACATAGACGCTGTAATGACAGCCCGCTTAAATGCTTACAGCTCCATAGAATGCGTCAAATTCCTTGTAAACGCATCTATGAAACTTATATGTGTATTGCATAGCCATTACCAACGGGTAATGGAATATATATATATATATATATATATATATATATATATATATATATATATATATATATATATATATATATATATACATACATATATATATAATGGAGCTATTATCCCCGAGAACGAACTGCAGGGGGCGCTGCACGCGCCGCTCGCGTGACGTCAGGGTACGGACTCGCGAAATAAGAATTCTGGGCATGCATATCCAGAGAAATGGATGCAACCTCACGACAATCAAAAAGCTAGAAGGATACGCGGCGCAAGTCACGGGGATCTTTAGGAGAATTTCACTCAAAGGCAGGGGCCTCAAAAAGAACAGCCTCCTCAGACTCATGCAAGCCTTCATTACCAGCCGTATAGCGTATGCCACACCGTATCTTGTGTTTAGACGAGAAGAAAAG
Organism: Dermacentor albipictus; assembly: GCF_038994185.2. Classification (NCBI taxonomy): domain Eukaryota; kingdom Metazoa; phylum Arthropoda; class Arachnida; order Ixodida; family Ixodidae; genus Dermacentor; species Dermacentor albipictus. The sequence continues at coordinate 26,138,001 of NC_091830.1, read as the reverse complement.
GATAAAATAGATGCGATCGTTAGGAAGAGCGTTAAGAGGGCCCTAGGGCTCCCAGACTCGACCTCGGCAGACCTCATCCTCAAAATGGGGGTACACAACACGCTAGTTTAACTCACTGAGGCAGTACGAGTGTCTCAGTTGGAAAGATTAGGCCGGTCTAAAACAGGGAGAAAAATTATGGAATGGGTAGGAATTCAATGTGACAGGGGTGCCCCGACTGACAAGAAAGACATTCCGTTGGACGTGCGTAAGCGCTTCCGAATCGCCCCCCTAGCTAGAAATATGCATCCTATCTACAACAAAGAGAGGAGAGCTCACAGGGCTAAGGCTATAGTAAATAAACTTAAAGACACACCGGCGCATAACGTAGCATAACGTAGACGGGGCTGCGGTATCGACGGTGGTTGATGGCGACGGGTGCGTTAAGATAGCGTGCTCCACGTGCACGAGGGACGCCTGTACAGCCGAGGAGGTTGCAGTAGCGCTCGCTTGTGCGGGAACAAAAGCGGGAGTAATATTATGCGATAACAAATTGGCTATCCGAAATTTTAACAGAGGGAGAATCTCGGAAGAAGCCTTCCACATTCTACTCAAAAACCCTCCCAGGAGGGACATAACTTTTATTTGGGTATCGGCGCATGAAGAAGTCCCAGGCAACGAAGCCGCTCACGAGCTCACCCGAGCACTCTACCACCGGGCAATTCTAGAGCAGCCAGTTCCAGGGATAAAAGATAGCATTATCACGTACAGGGAAATTGTCGATCACTGCAAAGCCGAAAGAAGAATCTTTCCGCGTCCGCATCGGTCTCTCTCTCTGGAGGACGCCCGCATTTGGCGACGCCTCCAGGGAAACAATTACACATCACCACATTGGATCTACTTAACACAGACGAGGGACTATAACGATGCCCTCTGCAAAATTTGTAAGCAAAAAGGTACGCTAGACCATAGAATATGGGAGTGTGCTGGCTCCCCAGGGGCCAAGGAAAACATTGACAGTAGAGGAGCCTCGGAGGCCTTGCTCCAGAGCGAGGCTGAAGACGACCAGAGTCGAGCAATCCGCCTGGCCGTTGAGGCCGTGAAGACTCACCGTCCTCAACGCGCGGGGACTGCTTCGTCCTTCCCCCCCCCCTCTACCTACGTGTAGGTTAAGAGCCGGGCACCCCAGCTCGGTGGAACAATAACGTTTTCAATCCTTCAATCAATCGCGCCTATCGTCTGCTACAGTTCCGGCCATGTCCGGGCGCTTTCTGCGGGGTTTTCGCTTGTTCGCCCTCGTTCTCTCTGCTTGTATACGTATGGCGATAATGTCAAATATATTTTTACGACGTCTTCAGCCACGAAAATTGATTCAAAGAGCTTATTTCTTAAACGACAATGCGCTCTCAAAGGCAACGCTGCAGTGCCAGCCGAAGGAGCGCAGACCAGCCCATTGCGGGTTTTTCATGCGCGGATCGACAACTGCAAATACATACCATATAATAATTCAGTTATGGTACCATACCTGCCGCGGTGAAACAAGTGCGTCACAAATGCCGGTTATATATGACCCTTACAACAGTTACCTTCATTTTAATCCGCTAAAACAGTTTTGCTCATGACGAGTGGCTCGTGGTATAATATCGAATGTTTGCATTTCTTCAAAGAAGCGCTCGGCAGTAGTACGAGGACTTAACACTGCAGTTTAGATTCTACAAGCAACACTTGCGTCTTTAACTGCTTGTCAACATTAGGCGGTTCTTCACGTGTTTATTTTAAGCGGCGGAAACTTGAAGTAAAGCTAATGAAGGCTCACAGCTATTTTCAGAATACGAAAAGGAATGTACCAATTTATATTCCCGTTCCCGTGCAACACCTTCAACACACTTGATAAATTTACTGGTGCTTGTTGCTCGAGGAATGTACATGACGAATCTGTATGGCGAACTGACACAGGCTGCTAGGCCCAAATTGTTTAGTGAAGTATGCCTTTTGGACTGTATGGCTGCAGCCGAAAAGAAGTCGAAGCGTCAATCATTACTATAGTATGAGACAATGTGAAGATATCCTAATTCCCCGGTGGAGGTTCAAAAAACAATTGATATATGTAAGGCTTGCGGTGTTTTCTTTACGAAGGTTTGCTAGGTTCTCTTTTATGTACTGATGAAGCGAATAGTTCTCCGTTTGTATGACTAAACAACGCTGCATCCAGGCATGGTACGGCAGAAAAAGCTTTAATTTTCCTTTTCTATGCAATCTAAGCTGCGCTGTAGTCGAGAATACTTTAGGCATTCCAATTGGTGCTGTAAAAATGCTGCTATGGTTTAAATTCGAAGTTTTAGTGAACTGATGGGTTTCGCATGCAATGCGTGCCTCGCCATACCGACATGAACGCATACCGACATGATCGCATACCGACATGGACCTCGCTCTTTAATATGAAACGCCTGTAACAGTTCTCGTGCCGTTGTGTCCCTGCTTTTTTGAAGAATTCGTATCTGGTCCAGTCGTGGCTCACACTGATGTGAATTGCAGTGCTTAGGCAAATTTTCTCCGTCTTTATCTTTCAGTGTCAGCTCATGTTCCCGCGCCCCCTCATTTACGCATCGCCCAGTTTGGCGGACATATGTCTTACCACAAGACTGTGGAAACTCACACACCGCTCTGGTAGCACATACTGTGCACGGCTTGGCGTGTAGTTTAAAACAGCTGCGCTTCTTGCTCCCATCTCTCTGTACAGCCGCGTCTTGATTAAGGCACCACTGCGAAGCTTGAAGAGGAAGGTCTTTAGCCCAGTAGGCATAGTCATCGCACACATTATATCTTGCTCAGAAAACGTTTATTTCAACAAGGGATGATACGAACACTGACTCACAATCGCAGCACAATTCTACCAGGATGATAACATGCGCAAAGTACGCTGCACTCTGTACACGGTACTTTTGTATTATGAGGTTTTACGTGCCAAAACCACTTTCTGATTATGAGGCACGCCGTAGTGGAGGACTACGGAAATTTCGACCACCTGGGGTTCTTTAACGTGCACCTAAATCTAAGTACACGGGTGCTTTCGCATTTCGCCCCCATCGAAATGCGGCCGCCGTGGCCGGCATTCGATCCCGCGACCTCGTGCTCAGCATCCCAACACCATAGCCACTGAGCAACCACGGCGGGTTACACGGTACTTTTCAAAGTAGTGTTCGCTCCAAAGCAAGCAAGCACTTTAAAACGCTCGGTGCATGCAACCCACCTCGTTTCTTTGTCTTCCTTCTTTGCGATAGTTGGCACTCTGAGGCACCCTGTTAGAGCGCAATATCTACGGGACCAGAACCACTTCCCTCGGCATTTTCCTCCTAGCGCGCAACGTAGAAATCGCGCGATGTCGTACCGACTTTATGATCACCGAAGTTGCTCCTTCTCTGGCATTTACTGGCCAGCGCACAAATGTGATCGTCGTTTTACATAGGCCGCACAAAATAACCGGAGATACGTACTATCGCATAATACGTAGTCGCTGATGAAGTCACAATCTCCGTTTCTCTCGTTTGAGCGCGTCCGCCACTTCTGCATGAACCAACAACTGCCATGGCGTACGTTCGCGTCGAACGACCGGCTGTAGAAACCATGCCATTGTCTCCACGCAATCATCTTCAACGCGGTCGTCGTCATGCTGATGTCACAGAAAGGCACCCTCGCGATCCACGCCACCCGCCGTGGTTGCTCAGTGGCTATGGTGTTAGGCTGCTGAGCACGAGGTCGCGGGATCGAATCCCGGCCACGGCGGCCGCATTTCGATAGGGGCGAAATGCGAAAACACCCGTGTACTTAGATTTAGCTGCACGGTAAAGAACCCCAGGTGGTCGAAATTTCCGGAGTCCCCCACTACGGCGTGCCTCATAATCAGAAAGTGGTTTTGGCACGTAAAACCCCCTAACCTAACCAATCCACGCACACAACTGCTCAATTTATACAGATAGGTTGGTGCACCTGCTATCGCTTTGCGGAACCAGAAAAAAAAAATGCTAGATAGCCAAGCACCTGCAAAATGCTTTGCTTAACAATGATTGCCACAGTGCTTGGGATGTGCTAAATGTCTGTGTTTTGTTTATTTCGTAATTCCGTTTTGTGCGGCTAGCTCTAGTCAGCGGCTGCGTGCCAGAAAAAAAGATTGCAAGAAGACACTGTGTAACCAGAAACAGTTACGAATTTTCTGCTCCTTATCCGCCCCTTTCGAAGAAGCACTGTGTCTACTCTTCCGCTCAGCCTCTCGGTAAATGGAACTGCTGATAAACAGAACTTCTTTACTTGGTCACCGGAGTTCCGTTTAACGAAAGTCCGGTGTATCTTTTTTATTCTTTAGTGTTTATGCGTCCTTATCACTGCGAAATTCTACATCTGACATCTTAAAGTTTACCTTGCTTGATAGACTTTTCGCGCATTTATTTTGAGATACTTCGAACATACATTTTTACGTCATCTCATAATGGTCGATACACCGCAGTGGGTATGCGTCATAGTTTCTCAGGCCGTCATCATCAGCAGCAGCGGCATTCGCCGACGAAGATCTGACAGTCTGTGAAACCAACCAACGTGTGATATCTCCTTCTGCATCGAGTGATGCAGGTACGACCAAGATTGTGCGCATTATGTACATTATTTCGAAGCTCCTTTTGCGACAAGCGTTTTCAACATCAAAGGAGCCGCAGAATGAGCCCAGGGTGGAAGCCGTCCGACTCGGCCCTCGGCTTCGACGCAGCAACTAAGCTACACGGACATATCTGTCTACCGAATAGTAAGTACAGACAAGTATTCCAAATTATGGTTAATCAAGTAGGCCTTTTGTGCGGCCCTTGGCCAAGCGCGTTCGTGGAAACTAATTAGGAAGCACCGACAGAAGCAGAACGCATGGTGGCAGCAACGCCTTCACAGTGGCGTTCTCCGTGTTCGCAGCAGTTGCGTTGACATACGGAGGTGCAAGTCGTCGTCAGCAGCGGTGCAACTAATTGATAAGATTTCTTGTCTTCTATTACCTAATATATTTCTTTACTCGAGAATCAATGTCACTAGGCCTTTGCAATGAAGATGGTAAAGCTTTCATTTAAAGGGAAGCTTTCTTTGCCCACCCACTTGTGGTTTTGTCTAAGTACATAAGTACACTCTAAAAATTTCTTACGCCTTTAACAGTGCTTGCTTCTTCCATGGGTAACAACCCTTACCTCAGGGCTTTGAAAATTTTATAACGCCCGACAACGAGCTCCAACTACAGACGTGCAACGAGAAAAAGGTTGTTTGAAAACGGCGTAATAATTCTGGCGGTCTTAGACGCACAGAAGTATCCGACCAAATTTGGCAGCGACAGCTTCGAAAAATCATTAGTTGTTATTTTTGTGCCGTCTGTCGCAGCTATCATTGTTTTTATTTGCTAGAAAAATTCGGCAAACACGATGCCATCTTTGGTACACGAGAACGATTCGATCTTTCGCGTTAAATATGAGTACGTTACCCATATGGGACAACCGAGCACCATTTACACGCACATGAAGGTGTACAGATGTGTAGATGGTACGATTCTCGCCAAGTAGAAGATGATTGGCATTGCAATAAACGACTGCCGACGAAAAGTGCTAGCGAGTGCACTTCTAAGACAGTTTCCTCAACACATAAGCGCACTGGTGTACCCCAGGGGTGGTGATCACAGCATAAAACGAACGTAATAGTTCTATCCAGCATGTGCACTACGAAGAAACAAAAATCCAGTCCCAGTCTCGTAGGCACGCGATCGTGAGCACTGTACATGTCAGGTAATGCATGAGCTCTGTGTTAACGCTGTATCTATAGTTGGTGCGATAATAGCAGTACTGCCTCATATTGCCACGTGCAGAAGTGCGGATAGCGGCATTTTCTCATGTTTTGTTAAAAGGAAACGTGATAGAAACGTTATTTTGTCCCGCGAGTGAGTTCGACGAAGGAAAAGAAATATGAACGACTCCTGCCCAATAGCCAATATTGGTGCCTTCACGACATGGGCTTAGCGAAACGTATTCCGCCATTGTTGCACTTAACTGAGCATCACAATACATCGCCACCAGCTCAGCTGCACATTTGTACAGCTTAGAATTCCGTCTTTTTTTACTTCAGTAGCCTTTTTAACACTTTTTTTAAATGCTCCATGAATATTGTCTCATATGCCTACACATGTAAAATTTGTGCTAATACTCTGTTAACTCACCGTGCAGTGCGACGGCTGATACTAGTGGTCCTGTATGGCGCTGCGGGCTTGCTGGCCACATTGTACACCACGTCCACCGTTGCGCGCCTGGTGACTCCGCTGTCACCTAACGGATTTCCGGAATCATCTGCTCCTGCAACGCCACCTGCCGAAGCTTTGTCGGACCTGAACTGTACGTGGAGGGCTGCGAAACTTCAATCCTAATTGATATTCAGCTACAATACATTTCTGAGCAGGAAAAATCAACGAGAGGATATTCTGGTAGACATAATTCGAGAAAAACTATCAAAGTCAGGGATATGTTTCTGAATGTTCGCCTTGTTAGCGTGGCGGTTTGTTTTTTAAATGCTTAATGCCATTATAATGCAGCGTAATTACAGAAAACTATCACTGACTTTGATGATTATCGCGAATGATCTCCACGGGAATATTTATGTTCACGTTGACTACATGGGTCCTAGAGTCATCCGACACGCTCTGCGGCAGCCTTCTCACCCATGTGGAACCTGAGAGAACCCATCCCCTGAGAGAACCCATGTAATGATTAATGTCGATGTTAATTTCCTTTTTCAATGCAGTCAGCGTTGACGCAATTAAGTGACACAACGTATTGCCAAATTCCTCACCTCTGTGTGGCCGACAGCTTTACCGCCAGCTTCTTCACTTCTGTACAGTTCAACGCTCCAAGCTGAGTGCACGCTCTGTTTCCATATTGCTGCACTTCTTGCTGCACGCTCGTCTATTTTTTATGCCTACCTTTAACTTCTCTGCATCTGACTTCAATAATTTTCGGTTCTCGACTTCTTTACTTCTCGCCTTTTGTGCTGCTTGTCTGTCGGGGCATCTACATAGCGGCCCATGTCAATTCATGAGAATGTTACATACCTCTTGTCATACGCCCAGTTACACATACCAAAAAGCACAAGCTCTCCATTCGGATGCACCCGATTGCTCACGTTGTCTCTCTGCACATACTTTTTGGCCACAGCCAGTGGCCTAAGAGGGCGGGAAAGAGCTGAGATACGAAAGGGCATGCTGAAAATGCTTGAAGTTCCCAAACAAGGCTAATCGCATACAATAGCCAAAAGATTTAGGATAGAAGATATGCGCTGTGAATGACATGTTTCACGAATTTTGCTTGCACACGGCAATTTTAAAAACATTGTGATCGATAATCTTGTCAGGAGCATAAAGTTGGTTTGATGTGAGCAACGTCGTGACACTCCACCCGCTGTCACGGCAAAACGAAAACATGCTGGGATTCCCCCGAGTTTGTCACAACTTGAAAAAAAAAAAGAATCATGCGCTCTAACGTGAAGGTACTCTGACCTTCACACGATGAGCTACTGTGGCTGTGTCGCCTTCACTGTGCCCTCTCTTTCCGTACTTCATAGTTCTGAAAAGAGCTTCATGGGACCAAGCTTTTCGACTGCGCGGAGCATGTTAGTTATCGCATACTCATCATCATGTGGTCGGACAATGTGGCTGCAGTCAAATGGGTAGATGCGTTGCCGACCGACTCAGGCAACCTTGTTACAACTTTGAAAAAAAAAATAGAGGCTTTCTTGACCTTCATTGCAGAGTGAAGGGCTGTGAAATATTTTTTTTCATTATACAATGGTTGTAGACAAGAACCCGAACCAACCAACTACAGAGATTATTGAAGGCTTGGTGAAGTTTGCGTTCAACAGCCATAAATCGCGCTATCGAAAAAAAAAGTGAGCGCTACGTGAACATCCGCGTGGCTCGTGCGTCTATATATATATATATATATATATATATATATATATATATATATATATATATATATATATATATATATATATATAAACGAGAAGAAAGGGGGTTAACCGAGGGACCCGATAATTATTTGATATATAGTGAGAAGCCAACAAACACTGACACCAAGTACAACATAGGGGAAATTGCACGTGCTTAATAAATGAAATAAAGTAATGATAAATTAATGGAAATTAAAGTGGATGAAAAAACAACTTGCCGCAGGTGGGAACCGAACCCACAACCTTCGCATGTCGCGTGCGATGCTCTACCAATTGAGCTACCGCGGCGGCGTTTCCCCATCCACTTTCTTGGGTATTTATGTGTACTAGTAGAACCCTGGGAGTGTTAGCCAGCGCCCCCACTCACAGACCTTGGCGGCGGACGTGGAACGTCTTTTTTGCCGCAGGCGTCACGAGAACGTGATCTTTTCGGGTGAAGGCAACTGGTCAATAAACCCACATATGCTACCTAAAGGCATCAATGTTGCCGGATTCGAGACCCTCGTATGTAATAAACGAGAAGAAAGGGGGTTAACCGAGGGACCCGATAATTATTAGTCATATAATGAGAAGCCAACAAACACTGACACCAAGTACAACATAGGGGAAATTGCACGTGCTTAATAAATGAAATAAAGTAATGATAAATTAATGGAAATTAAAGTGGATGAAAAAACAACTTGCCGCAGGTGGGAACCGAACCCACAACCTTCGCATGTCGCGTGCGATGCTCTACCAATTGAGCTACCGCGGCGGCGTTTCCCCATCCACTTTCTTGGGTATTTATGTGTACTAGTAGAACCCTGGGAGTGTTAGCCAGCGCCCCCACTCACAGACCTTGGCGGCGGACGTGGAACGTCTTTTTTGCCGCAGGCGTCACGAGAACGTGATCTTTTCGGGTGAAGGCAACTGGTCAATAAACCCACATATGCTACCTAAAGGCATCAATGTTGCCGGATTCGAGACCCTCGTATGTAATAAACGAGAAGAAAGGGGGTTAACCGAGGGACCCGATAATTATTAGTCATATAATGAGAAGCCAACAAACACTGACACCAAGTACAACATAGGGGAAATTGCACGTGCTTAATAAATGAAATAAAGTAATGATAAATTAATGGAAATTAAAGTGGATGAAAAAACAACTTGCCGCAGGTGGGAACCGAACCCACAACCTTCGCATGTCGCGTGCGATGCTCTACCAATTGAGCTACCGCGGCGGCGTTTCCCCATCCACTTTTTTGGGTATTTATGTGTACTAGTAGAACCCTGGGAGTGTTAGCCAGCGCCCCCACTCACAGACCTTGGCGGCGGACGTGGAACGTCTTTTTTGCCGCAGGCGTCACGAGAACGTGATCTTTTCGGGTGAAGGCAACTGGTCAATAAACCCACATATGCTACCTAAAGGCATCAATGTTGCCGGATTCGAGACCCTCGTATGTAATAAACGAGAAGAAAGGGGGTTAACCGAGGGACCCGATAATTATTAGTCATATAATGAGAAGCCAACAAACACTGACACCAAGTACAACATAGGGGAAATTGCACGTGCTTAATAAATGAAATAAAGTAATGATAAATTAATGGAAATTAAAGTGGATGAAAAAACAACTTGCCGCAGGTGGGAACCGAACCCACAACCTTCGCATGTCGCGTGCGATGCTCTACCAATTGAGCTACCGCGGCGGCGTTTCCCCATCCACTTTCTTGGGTATTTATGTGTACTAGTAGAACCCTGGGAGTGTTAGCCAGCGCCCCCACTCACAGACCTTGGCGGCGGACGTGGAACGTCTTTTTTGCCGCAGGCGTCACGAGAACGTGATCTTTTCGGGTGAAGGCAACTGGTCAATAAACCCACATATGCTACCTAAAGGCATCAATGTTGCCGGATTCGAGACCCTCGTATGTAATAAACGAGAAGAAAGGGGGTTAACCGAGGGACCCGATAATTATTAGTCATATAATGAGAAGCCAACAAACACTGACACCAAGTACAACATAGGGGAAATTGCACGTGCTTAATAAATGAAATAAAGTAATGATAAATTAATGGAAATTAAAGTGGATGAAAAAACAACTTGCCGCAGGTGGGAACCGAACCCACAACCTTCGCATGTCGCGTGCGATGCTCTACCAATTGAGCTACCGCGGCGGCGTTTCCCCATCCACTTTCTTGGGTATTTATGTGTACTAGTAGAACCCTGGGAGTGTTAGCCAGCGCCCCCACTCACAGACCTTGGCGGCGGACGTGGAACGTCTTTTTTGCCGCAGGCGTCACGAGAACGTGATCTTTTCGGGTGAAGGCAACTGGTCAATAAACCCACATATGCTACCTAAAGGCATCAATGTTGCCGGATTCGAGACCCTCGTATGTAATAAACGAGAAGAAAGGGGGTTAACCGAGGGACCCGATAATTATTAGTCATATAATGAGAAGCCAACAAACACTGACACCAAGTACAACATAGGGGAAATTGCACGTGCTTAATAAATGAAATAAAGTAATGATAAATTAATGGAAATTAAAGTGGATGAAAAAACAACTTGCCGCAGGTGGGAACCGAACCCACAACCTTCGCATGTCGCGTGCGATGCTCTACCAATTGAGCTACCGCGGCGGCGTTTCCCCATCCACTTTCTTGGGTATTTATGTGTACTAGTAGAACCCTGGGAGTGTTAGCCAGCGCCCCCACTCACAGACCTTGGCGGCGGACGTGGAACGTCTTTTTTGCCGCAGGCGTCACGAGAACGTGATCTTTTCGGGTGAAGGCAACTGGTCAATAAACCCACATATGCTACCTAAAGGCATCAATGTTGCCGGATTCGAGACCCTCGTATGTAATAAACGAGAAGAAAGGGGGTTAACCGAGGGACCCGATAATTATTAGTCATATAATGAGAAGCCAACGGGTTCGGTTCCCACCTGCGGCAAGTTGTTTTTTCATCCACTTTAATTTCCATTAATTTATCATTACTTTATTTCATTTATTAAGCACGTGCAATTTCCCCTATGTTGTACTTGGTGTCAGTGTTTGTTGGCTTCTCATTATATGACTATATATATATATATATATATATATATATATATATATATATATATATATATATATATATAATAGCCATATTGGCGCAGCATAGCCTGCTACGTTTATCCTCTTCAATGAGAGATGCGTGACCGCAGAGATCACGTTCATGTCGACGGCGCAGATATTGCTGATATTCCACGCGTACATTGTAGGGTTGCCCCAACCATGCTTAGCTTCATCCATCTTGGCAGCATAAGTAAGATGGTGTGCTTCCGCATCAACTTTCATTTCTTTCTTTTTATTTAGCCATGTCTATATAGGTGTTGAGAACGCATTTTTATACCGACGACATCAGGACGAGGGATGCAAAAGCGCACGACACACCTGGGAAGCATGCGGCATGTTAGCTAGCGGCAGATCTCAGCTGAATCTTGAGAACGCCAGAGTTGGACGCGCACGCGTCAATGAAAGGAGGTGAGGACCTTGCAGCTTGTCTTGTCCTCCCATCGCAGCCATGCCTGTACTATACTTGCGAATTGTATACGGCACTACGCCCTGTCAACGCCAGCCCAGCGGCGCACACGCATTCTGTCTCGGTAATGCCTCTAAGTTCCGGCTGTACGTTTTCCTTACCCCTGCTCTGCCACTGCACTTGTATTCTGTCCCTCATTTCCGCCTCCACGGCACCCTCTTCACATTGCACCAATACCTCAATGCCTTTCATATGACGCGATGCTTGCGAAAGGAGTCTGAAGGGTTAAAAAAGTTCACCCAGGATTACGATACTACCTAATGCGGAGGTCGAGCGCCGCTGTATGCGCGTTTTCATTTCGCGGTATTATTCGTTGGCGCGTGACAATCTCTCTCGTGCAGCACGTTCCAAACGGAGCGAAGTGTGGCGCGAAAGACTCGCCATTCGGGAGATCGCGAGAGGCAGCGCGCGGTTGACGCGTGGGCGCCATTCGCAGCAGCCGCCGCAGACAGACCTCCGCTCATGCAGCGCTTTGTTTCCACACAGACGGCGCGCGCTACTCTGGCGCCATCTCGTAGCCCTCGCCGCGGCAAAGCCGTCTTGCGCCGCACTACGCTTTCCTTCTCGCGCTTTCGCCATACCCTCCTCCCCTGCTTTCCGGCTCACGGTTCCGCTGCACTCTCCTCCTCCGATTTCCTCCTCGTCCTCCCTTCGCCATTGCCGAATTTTACCTTCCAATGCACTCCGTGCTCGCTTTCATCCTTCGCTGTGTTCTTTCGCGCGGTTACGAGGGACAACACCGACGCTCGCCGCAGGAGCGGGCGCCTAACAACTAAGGCGCACAGTACAGTGTGCTAGTTAAATGATTCAATGGCGGCCTCACTACGGCAGCCGCAACATTCACCGGAAAGGATGCTGATTTGGCGGTTTTGGTATGACATCTACTTCCGCTCGTTGACAGTTATGTCGCCCACGATATACCTTGATCAAGTGATGAGTGATGACTTATCTCCAGCTGCATTCATTAGAATGTCCTCGTTCGTTTTGCAAGTCATCATGAACGATTATTGATACAGTTACATGACCAAGAAGGGTCACCTATTCTTCAATCGCATCAACAGCTTCCATACTCGGCACTACTCAGCGAAAGTATAAATCCACTGAAGGCAATGAAAATTTGTCAAGTTAGTAAACTGTCTATTCGAGTAATTTATGGTCCTAGTTACCTATCGGCAGTCATCCCACAGTTTTACTCAACTTAGTGAACTGCTAGGACTGCACCCTCAGCCCCTCCCCCACTTCCAACTTTGTTACGTGACATCTGAATTTCAATCGTTTTCGTCATTGCGCATCATTTAAATATTCGTATGGACGCCGTATAAGCTGGCGACATGTAGTCTTCAGCGAATATCGCTTTGTAAGTCAGGCATCGCAAGCACGCAGTCGCAATGACAGCTTGCCAATTCAGACGGCTATTCTTACTCATCCACTGCATGCTGTTCATTGCTCGCAGGGACGGCCTGTCCAGCCGGGAAAGACATTACAGCGGAGCTGCATTTCAGACTGTGGGACGACAAGCTCGCGCATGCGCTCCGCCTTTCGGCAAAAGTACTTCCGAGGGCAGAGAACGAGTCGTGGCACGCCGTCACCGAACACATCCACGTCTTCTCCGCCTTCGTCGCCGCCGACGAAAGGCGCAAAATCATAATCAGCAGCCTCGTGCGGAGCCATGCGCCGAAATGTAACGGCACTCCCATCCAACACCCACCTCTGCAGTGCATTATTCGCACCTCGAACGAGACAATCACACACAAAGCCTACATTCGAATGATGTGGACCTACTTTAACCCGAGCTTCAAGAACGCCGTGATCACCTGCCGGTCACCCAACGGGACAAGTCCAGCCGGTGACTACGTCCAAGTTGCAATCGCGGCTACAGCTTCAAACGCGACATCGTTGCGGTGGCTGAAGCTGCATTACCAACCGAAGGAATCTACTGGAACGTGTTGCGCCGTATGTGTTAGGCCGCTTTTCGGTGCTGTAAGCCTCTGGAAGATAGTTGAATTCATTGCACATTACCGGGTTGTGGGGGCGAGAACGTTCTATTTTTACGACCTCAATATGAACGCAGACTTGAAGCTCCTTGTCGCCTGGATGCAATCCATGGGAGTCGACCTGACCTTAGTCCCTTTCAAGCTCATTGTCGACACCACTGTCGAAAACGAGCACGTCCAAGCGCACGGCCAGATGCCTGCCCTGTACGACTGTATTTTCAGGTCCCTGTCCAAAACGGAGTACTACGTCCACGTGGACATCGACGAGCTAATGGTTGCACTGCCGAATTTCAGTATCCCGGCCTTTCTCCGGAATGCACAGCGCAAAAGCGAGGTTTCTTTTGGAAGCTTCGTGCTACCTAGCAGGTTCCATTGCGCTGAATATCCTCGAAACTTGCGTCACTCCAGCTACAAATTATTGCCCCTTCAGACGCGGCTGTTTGCCTACCACACCGTCTACATGAGCGACGACGGTGTCACTAAGTACATCGCGCGCTCCAGGACTGTCTGTGAGCCGGCTGTTCATCAGGTGAAAAAACACTGTGGACCAGCCGCTAAGTACTTACTGGACAGTTCCCAGGCCTTCATCAAGCACTACAGACCGTGCTGCGATTTAGGGCGCTCGAGCTACCATGCCGAGGTCTCCAAATTGTGGACTGTTGCATTGGTGTCTGCCGACTCTTCGTTTACGGAGCTTTCCGCGCGTATTGAAGACGAAGCGATAACGAAGGCGCTAAGAAGGCTCATAGCTTATACCAACAGTGCCTGGCTGTAGAGATTGACACGACAGCCACGCGCTAGAAGCACACCAATAGCAACTAACAAGATTAGCTTCCTGTTTTTACCTTGTCAACATAAAATTCTGGTCACCTAAATGCAATGAATCAGATATAGGGTAGTTACATCGCCTAATAGTCATTTAGTTCATGCGCCGAATCACCCATTGGACAATAAAATACAACGGGTACCGGAACGTCCATGGCAGACCGGAAGCATGAAGAGGTGCGATTCCGATCTCTAGTTAACCACCTACATTTCATATGAGATTGGAGCAATAAATATCTCGTTCGTACGTATTCCACATGAACGTCAATGTCTGAGGGGCCTTGAAAAAGTGGTCTAATTAATCATACAATGACCTCACTAACAGAGCGCACCGTCTTACGAATCTCATGCCCAAAAAGTTTTTCGAATACTCCAACACTAAGCATAGTTATAGCATCGACACCCGGCTTTCTCTTTTCGTCTCTGCTTGCGCGCTGGAAGCTACACAACGGAGAAGCCAAGAGGGTAAAGCACAGGTCGTCAGCGCAGAGTAACCGCGGAACTAAACGGCCTAGTTTAACGCATGCTTCGTGCTTCCAAGGGGAGCACAACACTGGTATACTTGTACAAAAGGCGGCGAGCGTGTTTCTAACATTTGCGTCTGCTCTTAGCTCTCGAAAGAATCCGCACTAGCTGCAACTACATCAGAGATGAACATGGCACGTGTCGTATTTCTAAACCTCAATATTGACGGCTGCAATGTGAGTGACACATGGAATGCTGGCTTTTCCTTTGTGGCTGCCAGGATGGTTCTGAATTGTTTTAGCTATTTCTTTATTTTTATACCGTACAACAATATTTTTCAACGGCTCGGATATGCTACTGTCATTTCACCAGCAGTAAATAGCCTGACGCAAAGAAAAAAAAATTACCGACGATTACGTTACTTCCTAATGCGAAATTTGAGCGCAGCAAGTAAGCTGTTTCACCTTTTCGATAGATTGAGGCAAAGAAATCGAGCAACACATGTATGCGCTATCACAGAATTTTTTTTTTATTTTTCACACGTATTCCTTTAACAAAGACTCCACTAACAGTTCTTGACAGTCATGAAGGAAGCTTTGTGGTCGGAGAAATAGACTGATATATGCTCGACTTGGTACACCAATGCTTGATTCTCAAAGACGAGATCTATACAAGTGCCTCGCGAGGTTGTCACAGCCGTGGGACGCGTTACGAGCGACAGGAACGGGATGTTCTCCCGCATAAGTGTTAGGAAATTGCTGTTTGTCTTTATGTCAACATTAAAGTCCCCCACTACTAACATCGGTGTTAGTAGTGGGGGAGCAGCAGCAGCAGCAGCAGACGGAGGACTTCCATCGGTCGTCTCGCTCATGGCTCAGAAAGAACTGGCAGATAATTTCGCAGTGGCGAACGGCAGCGGCAATTTCGGCTCGGGCGGTGCACATATACAGATCCGCCGCCACCGATCTGGCTCTCTGATTGCCACCGCACAGGGGTTGCATTGGAGGAGGAGCAAAGAAAGGAATTAAGTTCGAGCCGGCGCTTTGACAACCGGAGACTCGCAGGAAGAGGGGGGAGGGGGGCGGCGTGTACACCCAGCGGCAAACGATGGGGGCAGAAGCGCGCGCAGCAAGCGGACAACACGATAAAGGGAGGAGGGAAGAGATAGCAGCGACTGACTGATGCCGCTGACGCCGATAGTGAGTCAACCCCAGCTGCGGAGTTGGTTTCAGGGACAACGCCGCCGATGCCGACACAAACAATGTGATACCCTCGCTTCCGCAGCGCTAAGAACCAGGTCTAGCCGTGGGAAGGTGGTCACGTATTCGTCGACGTGCCGGGGCCTACGTGAAATAACCGGCGCGTCGGCAACTGAAGAGCACCCTATCCGCCACACAAGAACAGGGGGGGGGGGGACCCTTTCCTCCTCTTTCTGCATGGCGGCGACGGTGTTCTATGCAGTCACGTTATCTTGACTCTCTAGCGGCGTCAGCGGCATCCAGCGGTATCAGTCGGTCGCTGCTAGCGCTGGGGGGATGAAAGGGGGGCGGAGCTGGTTACGAGGCCGACGACAACGCCGACGACGACGCGAAACCCAGGAACGGACGCCAAAGAGCTGCGCTCTAAAACTACTACCAATGCTGCTGTCACTGTATCCATGCGTACAGGCCACGGGACACACTACGACGAAATATAGATTAATTCTCTCGTTATAATGATTTCCCATATCTATCTAATTTATGCGCAAGCTGCCCATCATAGCGAGAACTTATTTCGCTGGTTCCATACAACCTGGCGTTCTTTATTTCCCGAATGTCCTAATTTTCAGGAAAGATACCACAACGCCAACTGAAAAGGAAAGGCGATTCAACCTCTAGTTAAAGTCGACCTGACACGTCGTACTGCGTTCTCGCCGCTCAGTTTGCGTTCAAGTGACAGATGCACGAAGGCCACCTCCCTCGTTGCTTCTGCCGCGCTTCGTGACGCCAGCGTTTTGGCACAGATAGCCCGCGCTGATCGAGTGTAATGCTTTCATGTTTGTCTGTGTGTGCTGACACCACGATTGTTCGTTTAGTTAGTAAGCGATTGTTGCCAAGTTTATCCGGCCGGCAAAGCTACAAACCTTACTTCGCATAGCCCTCTACTAATTTGCGACTGCGAGCGACGCTTCGCCTTTCGGGTGAGGCTGCCTCTTTCTATAGAAGTCGTCAAATGCGTTTCTCAATAAAGTACACTATTTTCAAAACATGTGAAGCGCAATGTATTTCAATGCGCTCAGTGAAAGCGGAGTTTTCGGCAATGAGAGATCACACCTTACCTCCTCGTCGGTGCTTCCGATCCTTCTCCAACGGCTTTCATTGCGGGCGCTACAACGGAGCAGTGCCCACAAAGATCCGCCCACTAAATGCCACCACGGTGCGTCATATAAGATTTTGATTAGATGTTGACGCGGGCGGCCGCTGCTTCCGGTTTCCGCACCTACGACACGCCAAGCAAGGAGGTTGTGCCTCTACTTGCATTCTAGTTTCCGCAAGGTTATGCGCTACACCGGCGTGCACTACTGTTGCGGCATTAAAGGACGCCAAATATGACTTGAAGGATACTCAACCTACTTTTCTATGGTTCCGACGCGTAATGCACCGTGCAATGGGCCGTGCAATGGGCCGTGCCGGATCGGAAGTGTTCCTGACGCAAAGACAGGTCCCGCTTTGCGACGGCGGCTAAAAGCGCTTGACGGCAGACTTCGAGTTACGCGCACCACGGCGCTAAGCAACGCCGACGCGTGACGACTGCGCATGCCCACGGAAAAGACCCGTTTTTAGACTCCACACACTTTCGGGAGTGGCCCAGATCTTTAAAGTGCACGCAGCCACGGGAACGGCCCGCGTTATGACATTGATACCTTCGGGATCGGCCCACATTATTGGACAGCATTCGAAATTGGCCCGCCGAAAGACTCTGTAGAAACACCTACATGCGATGTGGACCGCTCAACAGCTGGGTGCACACAAGACCTGGTGCACGTGGTTGTCCGGGTAGAACGGACAAAGGGACAACCACGTGCACGGACCTACGAAAGCTAACGGTCTTCCTTACATGTCTTCTTGTCCAAAATAGAGGAGTTGCACCTGCAGCACCGCTGGCGGCGCCCCTCATTGCGCCCCTGTAGTGAGATGCCAGTTGGCTGACGTGGTGCTGTTTCTTCTGCGTAGCAGCATTTACCTTGCGTGCTGCGTCACTCAAACCAACATGTCGCCCGCAAAATGTTATTGAACACCGTTGGAGGAGCTACTCTGCAACAGTGAACCTTGTAATCCTCTTGAATGCTGCGGATGAAACTAGTCTTCTAATTGCGATCGCGATCAAATGGACACTCCAGGCGCATTCCTGCCATCGTCGGGATGTTTCAAGGGAGATCGCATCGTCATCGCGCACCGTGTGCTGTATCTGCGAGTGAAAGCGTGGGAGGGTGAGCCGACTATGGCGGCTCAGTCTCGCCCGCGCAAAGGAGGAAAGGCGGGTAGGAAGCGCGCCGTCTTACGTCGCGCGCGAGGTCCCGGAGGGATGTGAGGGTGTCACTCACTGCACACGGCATTCTGTTGCGTCAACCTTCACGTGAGGGAACAGGAGGAAGAGTAAAAATACGCTTCTTGCTTTTAAGAAGCGTAATATTTAAACCGATTTGAGAGCGTAGTTCTCTCTTTCGCCTGTCGGTCCCTCGTGCGCTGCAATTCATGAGCGATTGCACTCCGTGAAAATGGATGACCTGCGAAGCTATTTAGCGCAGGGCAGAAAGGTGGCACAGAATTTTGAACGAAGGTATTGACATATTTTTTGTCCTGATATGTGGTCATCGTGACGATTTAGGTACGTAGGCACACACATTCGCGTATCACCTCTCTTATTAAATGCCTCCGTCACGTAGGACAATGAATGGCTCATATCCCCTTAAGCAAAGAGTCATACCGCTGTAAACGCGGCCTCTCCATAACGACGGGAGAGGAGAAATGAAATTCAACGCTTGAATAATGAGCGGCAACAACACGTGTCAACTGCTCCAAATATTCATTTTTTCCTAGAACTATAGAAGACTGGAATAATCTGGCCGATAAAACTGTAACGCAGGACTCATTATCACTTTTCGAGACATATCTTTAACAAAAAAAAAATTTTTGCACTTGCTGAGATTGTTAGTGATAGCACTGTTTGACTGTATGATTGGGAAAGATCGCTGAAGCAACGTTGAAGCACTAGTTTTTGCCCCTGTTTTTTGCGCTTGTGTGAAGCGCTTGTGTGAAGAAATTTTTCAGTGCAGTTCCCTATTTTTTGTGTTTATTTTGTTTTGTAAACTTACTCGTGTACCACGCCTCAAAGATCTTGTTTAAGATTGACACATGTGTATATATATATATATATATATATATATATATATATATATATATATATATATATATATATATATATATATATATATATATATATATATATTATCACGATATCATCGAGCGATCCTCAAGAGGGGGGCCGCAGCGATAACGAAAACGAAGTTGGTCGCAGCTCTTAGCGCGTAATGTAAAACGCGTAACAATATATATATATATATATATATATATATATATATATATATTGTGTTCGAAAACCACGGTAATCGAAGTCTGGCATGCCCATGCCCATTTCTTTTTCTTGACTTCAACTAAGATGTCATTACCTCGCGTTTGTTCCCTCACCCAATCTGCTCTTTTCTTATCCCTTAACGTTACATCCATCATTCTTCTTTCCATATCTCGTTGCGTCGTCCTCAATTTAAGTAGAACCCTTTTCGTAAGCCTCCAGGGTTCTGCCCCGTAGGTGAGTACTGGTTACACTTTTCATTTTTCTTATACACTTTAAACACTTTTATCTTGAGGGATAATGGCAACCTGCTGTTCATGATCTGTGAAGGGCTGCGAAACGCACTCCAGCCCATTTTTATTCTGATTATTTCCGTTTGATGATCCGGATCCTCCGTGACTCCCTGCCCTAAGTAGATGTATTCCCTTACCACTTCCAGTGCCTCGCGACCTATTGTAAATTGCTGTTCTCTTCCAAGACTGTTAAACATTACTTTAGTTTTCTGCAGATTAATTTTTCAGTCCCACTCTTCTGCTTTGCCTCTCTAGGTCAGTGAGCATGCATTGCAATTGGTCTCCTGAGTTACTAAGCAAGGCAATATCATCAGCGAATCGCAAGTTACTAAGGTATTCTCCATTTACTCTTATCCCCAATTCTTCCCAATCCAAGTCTCTGAACACCTCCTGTAAACACGCTGTGAATAGCATTGGAGATATTGTATGTCGCTGCCTGACGCCTTTCTTTATTGGGATTTTGTTGCGTTCTTTATGGAGGACTACAGTGGCTGTGGAAACGCTATATATAGATTTCAGTATCTTTACATAGGGCTCGTCTACACCCCCATTCCGTAATGCCTCCCTGACTGCTGACGTTTCGACCGAATCAATCGCTTTCTCGTAATCAATGAAAGCTATATATAAAGGTTGGTTATAGTTGGCACATTTGTCCATCACCTGATTGATAGTGTGAATGTGGCCTGTCTGTGGCGACATCAGCAGGACGACGACGACGACGACGACCGCGTTGAAGATGACTGCGTGGAGACAATGGCATGGTTTCTACGCCGGTCGTTCGACGCGAACGTACGCTATGGCAATAGTTGCTTTATACAGAAGTGGCGGACGCGCTCAAACGAGAGAAACGGAGATCGTGACTTCATCAGCGACTACGTATTATGACATAGTACGTATCACCGGTTATCTTGTGCGGCCTATGTAAAACGACGATCACGTTTGTGCGCTGGCCAGTAAATGCTAGAGAAGGAGCAACTTGGGTCATCATGAAGTCGCTACGACATCGCGCGGTTTCTACGTTGCGCGCTAGGAGAGAAATGCCGGGGAAAGTGGGCCGGTGCCGGAAATAGTGGACTCTAACAGGACGCCTCAGAGCGCCAACTATCACAAAGAAGGAAGACAAAGAAACGAGTTGCGTTGCACGCACCGAGCGTTTTAAAGTGCTTGCTTGCTTTGGAGCGAACACTACTTTGAAAAGTACAGTGTATACAATGCAGCGTATTTTGTGCATGTTATCATCCTGGTAGAATTGTGCTGCGATTGTGAGTCAGTGTTCGTATCATCCCTTGTTGAAATAAACTTTTTCTGAGCAAGAGATAATGTGTGCGATGACTATGCCTACCGGGCTAAAGACCTTCCTCTTCAAGCTTCGCAGTGGTGCCTTAATCAAAACGCGGATGTAAAGAGGGATGGGAGCAAGAAACGTAGCTGTATTAAAGTACACGCCAAACCGTACACAAAGTGTGCTACTAGAGTGCTGTATGAGTTTCCACAGTCTTGCGGTAAGACATATGTCCGCCAAAACTGGGCGATGCGTAAACGAGGGGGCGCGGGTACATGAGCTGACACTGAAAGATAAAGACGGAGCACATTTGTCTAAGCATTGCAATTCACACCAGTGTGAGCCACGACTGACCCAGATACGAATTCTTGAAAGAAGCAGGGACACCACGGTACGTGAACTGTTAGAGGCGTTTCATATTAAAGAGCAAGGTTGGTCTTGTATTAGCGACGCATGAGTTTTACTTTCGCACGCAGAAAGAAGCTTTTTTGATAGCCGGATGTGATTAGTGTGTTTGGCAACTTAAGCAGTTTTTGTATGTCACACATTCGCCTGCGTGTATGCATTGCGTGTTATACAATATAGATTAATCAGTCGAAAGTTGGCGCTCCCCTTGTGCCTTTCAGTACTTTCTCGTTTCCGCCACAGCGCTCATATGTATGGTCTACTCAGCAATATGAACCGACTAGCCCAGCAACATGTACTTGCGTGACAAGATCACGACAAAATAAAGAGAAAACAAAGGATTGTGCATTTCTCCGTTTATCGGATGAATTACATATACATAATTATATGTCTATTTACAACCAACAAAACTCTATAGCAACATAATTTGTGCCACCAAAGCAGCATCGCTGGTCAACCACCTTCACAGGGTAGAATGGCTCCACAACGTTCCTTTTTAATACTTATTTCATGGTTCCACCGTTAGACATAGCGTAAAATGTTAATCAAGTTAACCATCAGACAATTTGTCTGAGAATTGCAAAGCGCTTGCTTTAGTAACAGCTCAAGCCTGGTGAGGAAGCAACGCGCGCTGCAGAATTAATGATACACAATTTAACCCGTGGCCATTTTAAATCATTGCGCAACGTCGCTCCAGTAACCGCGCATCTCTCGAAGCGGACTTAATCGCTCGCAAGGAATAATAATAATAATATTTGGGGTTTTACGTGCCAAAACCACTTTCTGATTATGAGGCACGCCGTAGTGGAGGACTCCGGAAGTTTTGACCACCTGGGGTTCTTTAACGTGCACCTAAATCTAAGCACACGGGTGTTTTCGCATTTCGCCCCCATCGAAATGCGGCCGCCGTGGCCGTGATTCGATCCCGCGACCTCGTGCTCAGCAGCCCAACACCATAGCCACTGAGCAACCACGGCGGGTCGCTCGCAAGGAAGAGTTCCAGGACCACTCACAAGTTCGGAAGGGTTACGCCAGTTGTCCTTCGCGCGTTGATACAAGCCGCAGGTTACCGAGCGAGTGATTCGAGAGCCATCACTTGCAGACAACTATTCACAGCGGCACACAAACAATCAGTGCCGGAAACGTTTCGAGCTTTGGCCTCAGGGCCGTGCATGCGTTCGTGGCACTGCACTCTCCTGACCGTCCGTAGTCGCCTTCGCTCAGAACATAACCTCGAACCGGACGCGAATTTCGTCCGCGCTGACATAGCCCTCGTTTTCGAGATCACGCGCGTGGCAAAAGTTGCCCAGCGAGTAGACCTGTCCCGCGGTGGTCACCTCTGCGTCAGGCCTGGCGAGCTTCGAGGCGAACACTTCCAGATCGGGCGTCAGCGTCAAGGAACGCGCCCGAGGTTTTTCCCGTGGATGGATAAAAGTGATCCTGCAACTCCTGCGAAACGGCCACTCTAGATGAGCGTCGTTGGTTCCTTTCTTGAGTTCTAGACCCGCGTGAACTTTCAACCCCTTGTCCTCGCCGTCTCTGCTGACCAGGAGTGCCGGGAACAGGTGGTAGCCCAGAAAGTACCGCGGTTCGCTGTAGCTCCAGGCCTTACCCTGCGCCGTCGCCATGCCCTTAAAAGCGGTCCATCCGCGCACCACCCACTCCTGGAAGTTGGGAACGCTCGACGCGAATTGCAACGTCTTCGTGGCAACCTTCAATAAACTCGCAGACTCCATGGCCACGTGCTCTTGAAGCCGGTCATGGTACTCAACGTTCTCTTTTGCAATTAAATCCAACTGCTGCCCCAGGTCCAGCGACATTTTGGCCATGTCCTCTTTGATGCGGTAGTAGGTGCCGTTGTGCCAATTGTTGGCTTCGGACCCGTGGTCCTTCATGGCACTCAGAGTTTCCAGCTTCACGCCTTCGAAGCACTGCGTGAGCACCGCTTGGCAGTGCTTGCGCTCGTGAGTCACGTGTTCCTGAACGGAGCGGATCTCGTCTCGCAGTGAGGCGTTCTCGTTGAGCAGCCTTCGGAGCGTCCGCAACAGCTCAGGCATGGCGGAAGTGACGTCATCACAGTTGCCATTAAGCCATGCACCACGGGCTTCTTCGAAGCTGTCGTCGTGTGGCTCGTCCTCTGGCGCGGTTTCCAGAGTCTGCCGGAGTATGTTGGAACTGCAGCCGTCCCTCAAGTGTTCCACGACGTCCTTCTGCAGTACTTTCTTCTGGCACCGCATGCAGGTTACGTTGTAGTACTGGCAGGCGCCGTAGCAGTGCTCGGCCATGTCCCATGCCTCGGTCACCACGGGGCAGCCGTTTTTGGCGTTCCAGCACCAGGCCTGCAGGAACGAAATTGACGGTGGGCATGTATACCGGAATACGCGTTTGCTTATCCGCACAATAAAGGAGTACTTACACTGAACATCTGACTAAATTTATTGCCCCCTTCCGCTGTTCATCAAACAAAGCTCTACGGGCATTACATAAAACTCCGGAAAGTCATGCAGCAGCCTAACTGATTTTTTGAAATACTTGCTTTTAAGAATTAGAGTTCTTCTCGGTGCCCAGAGATGGATACTTCATGATACGTCAATATGGTTGTCGTCATTCTCGCGGTTGCTGCATCAGCCACACGCGAGAGTAGGCAGAAGAAAGGCGCTCCGCACGCATTTACTTTCTGTCTTCAACGTCGTCGTACTTAGCCTCAATGCTAACTGATGTCAGAAAAATCTTGCTGTGTGTCGTGGCGTCGCACTTAAATGACGAAGTCAGGTCCGGCACCTCGACACTACATTAGAGCGAAATGAAAGGTTCTTAAAATCGCTTCGCAAACTTTGAAAAGAACAGTGTCCCATTCTTTTGCGACAACTCACCAATATAGGACCATACTTACGCGGGTGCAGAGATAAGTGTTAGATGGCGAGCTGAGGACCGTTCAACGATGGCAGAAAGAAAAAAATGATAGTCGGGCCAGTAAGAAAGACGAAGTGTACTGCGAAATGGAGATCGAGCACGGCTGGCTGATAAGAGGAAGTCCGATTGGCCAGATAAGGTAGCGGAATGCACGTATTAGATTAACGAGTTGGGAGCTGCGGGAACGGAAACGAAGTCGATGAGTGCAGAGCATTTCATGAACTGACGAGAGGAAATGAGTCGGCATAAGATTTTATTTGGCTGATGCTGCAGGACAAAGCCAACTGGAGATCGCAGAAAGCCCCACTGGGATCGCCGCGTAAGAAAATCTTAATTATCATGTATCCTTAAACATTTCTCATAGAGGCTGCGACAACGAACCTGTGATTATTATCGGTGCCCAGCTCCGCACCGTTTTATTCTTCGGTAACATCTGTGGTGCACTTGTTCAAAGCTATCTGTGTGGTTGTTGCACTTGTGTTTATTTGTTCGAGCGTTCGGTGATGCAAGTGACGCCCATGCACATTGTCTTTACTATGAGTAGAGTAGGACACTATGAGGGTGAATACTATGAAACGGAGTGCGGAGTTGTGACAGAGTATATCATACATGACCCTCAATAGAGAACTTTGTACTTGTATACCTGTATGTATGCTATATGTTTATACTTGTATGCGCTTGTTGGTCCGCATGAATAATTCTGCAGGCGCCACCCCGTTCCTGTCGCCATCGACTATGCTATGCGGAACGAAGCCGTTCTCGTCCGATCACAAGAAAGCTACTCGGGGCCGGAATAATGCAGCGATTCTCTTCCGAAGCCTTTCCTTCTCACGTTTCGCCGGCGAGCTGAGCTGCGGTTCGCCAACGTTTTCACCGTATCAGGCGGCCGTGAATGGCGGATGATGAGAATGGTACAGAATCGAGCAGAAGAAGTATCATAGCATGGTACCGGTTCAGCAGTAGCATCTATCACAACTGGGTTTGCAAATTATTAATTTAAAATACGGTACCTAATTTTTCTACAACTTCTCAGTGTTATGAAACACGACGTGCTGAGAGTTCCAGGATAATTTTGATCACCTAGAGGTTAATTGACGAGCACCCATAGCACAGGGTGCGAGCATTTCACCCCCCCCCCCCCTCCCTTGCTCCCGTGGGAATGCGGCCACTACGGTCTAGAGTCCAAACCGCCATCTCGTGCTCGGCAGCAGTACACCATAAGCACTGAGCTAATGCGGAGGGTTCAAGCTGGAAATACCGAACGCTGTTATTTGCACGTCCGCCGCGGTGAATTGTCGGAATAACATTTAACGGGGAGGGGGGAGGAGAAGGGGCTTATCAGGCACCACTGCGAGCTCTCTACGCGATAGCGTGCTTCTACCCGAGACTTTTGCACACACATCTCCCCTTTTCAGGAATAGACACCGACCTTATCTTGTTTTGAGCCACAGCGGCTTTGACCGATGGGCGCACTTGAAGTGCAGGAAAAGTGGCGGAGCCGCACAACGCCCCCGCGCGCTGTCCCGCAAATATTCATAAAGACGCTGAGCAAGCAGTCAGGTGCATGCGTGTGGTGCCGTAGCCCTTGCGCTGCGATTCCCAATGAAAATTGCGGCGGACTCTCTTTGGCCTGAATTTAGTCTGTATAGAAGCGTGATAGACGGGGCATAGACAGATGCCAGATGGATAGACGTGGCCAAGCTTTCAGAACTCACACGAACGGTTTCCTGCATATGTGTAATTCTCCGGTTCGCATAACCTTTTGTTTTTCGTTTTCCTTATGTTTTGTTGCTTCTGGAGCTGATTTTTATGCACTTTTGTAATTTGATTTTTTTTTACACTTCCGCAACGAATATAAATCGCAGCATATCCGGTTAAACATCAATTGGAAGTAGGCGTTCGTACACGTCTGTTAAAGTCTGGTTTAATACTCCCCGTGATGGAGGGCGCCCTCGCAACAAAAATAACGAAAATCAACTAGCTCAATCAGCCACCCTTATATGTTACTGGCAAACATTCGTGTTGAAAAACGGCAAATAGCAAGGAAGCGAAGTCTTGACGTAGTATCTAACTCTCCTTTTTTTCTGCTCTCTGCCCTCTCGGTTTACAATCGTGCAGCCTTGTTATAAATTCCCAATAGGATCACCAGAGGGGAAACCAACTGTAGTTCTTGCGGACGGAATAGTAAATGAACTGCTCTGTAAACTTCCTCCTTTTAGTTTCAGTGTCCTTGTGCCTTATCATGTTCAGCCTAGCTTGCTTTCTAAAATGTGTCACATTTAAATAATTGCATGACTTGGACGCTAGTTGATACCATTCAATTGTGTTGACAACATTGCAGAGAAAATGAATGGTTCAGAACATAAGCTCGAGCAGTCTACAATTCTGGAGGACACAGGTCGGCAAAATTCCTAATGAGTTGACTCCCTCATTAGGAATTTCACGGACTTCATGGTCACGGAGCAGAAGAGAGAAGGGAACCTGTTATAGCCAAGTCGTTTTTTAGTCAGAATTTTTAAGAACCAAGATTCTTTTTTTTTACTTTTTTCCAGCCACCACGCAATTCTACGTTCTTGTGTACGGAAACCAAGTAAATCCACATGTTTCCAACTGTCGAATTTGATACTATCACCGGCACGGCAGAGGGAAACCTGGCACGGCTGTCATTCCACCACAACAGTAACCATGCGTAGTCCACAAATTTTACTAGAATATGGCAGGAAGTATACAGAGAAAGCGAAATTGCATTTGTATGCTCCCGTTGGGGTGAATGTTGTCCTAAACAATGATGTCCTGAACAAAAAGAAATGTGGCTGAGACACACACACTTTGTGACTTCCCAAGTGTGCAGCATACACACTACGACGATCCAGATTCGCTTTTTTTTTCTTAATAAAACAGGCACGTAACAGTGTCAAACTTTAGACTGAACAATATGGCAAACAAAATGCAAACGAGCAAGAACAGCACGGCGTTAAGAAAACATTTTTGTGTTTGATAGTTTCTACGACCAAAACGAAGGCTGCTGTGCAAGGCCTCCTTGTTTACACAGAAAAAATTCAACTCGTTATTTATGTTCGTTTACGTCTGAACGCGATTGACGGTCTACCTTTCGCTTGGACACTTCGGAAAGCGGGAGGACCCTCCACTCGATGTCGTCGGGGTTGATCCGCATGGAAGTGTGGAGCGGGCAGGCGCCGACGTCCATCTCGCGGCACCTGTCGTAGCACGTTCGGCAGACCACGTCCCGACACGGCAACAGCGCCGTCTGCTCCGGCACCACGGCACACAGGCTGCACACGCGAGAGGCCGAGAACGGCTCGAGGAAGACCATGGGACACCGGTCCAAGTCGCGGCCGAAGCCGTTCAGCGTGTACGTGTAGCGGCCGGCGCCGCACCCAGACGTCGACGCCATGTTCCGCGATGATTTTTTCACGCTGCGCTCCACACACCGGCTCCGCAGTGCGGTTCGTACGCGAGCTGCCCACGGCTGTCCGGTCGTCTGCTTAAGCGCATCAGCCACGAACAGCTGCTTCAGCTAGGAGGCTGGCGTCGCTTGAAGTTCACTTTCAAGGAATAGCGATGTTCGCGCCCTCTATAGCAGGAAAATACTTGCATCTGCACGCGAAGGACGGCTTCTCGGACTGTGGCGCATTATAGTTCTTCATTCAATTCAGTGATGGCGCTACAATCTGCGCTGTGGTAAACCTACCTTATCAGAGGGTCCGCCTTTGAAGCGAGATGAGGTTTGCTGCGGAGAACATCGCCACTAGCGCTAATCAGGACGCCCGATAATACTGTGTTTGCTTCCTAGATAAAAGCAAGCGTCACGCGCACTGCGCGGCGGATGGGCAGATATGGCTACTAAGGAAAGCATCTGTCTGTTCCGGTCTTCTAGATAAAACAGAAATAACAACCTTTCGACGCCCTTCAGGCGTGATGAAAAGATGCAGTCTTCGTTAGGTTTGAACAAACATCTTGTATGAGGGAAAAATGGGGGTGTTCCTCTCCCCTATCTCCGGCAGCTATGAAGAGGTAACGGCAAAATAGACGTAGTTGATTACGGCGTAGCAGAGCAGCCGTTTTCGCAGGAACAGCGCATTTTGCCAAGGTGTACGAACGTACGCGCACAGACGCCCACGTACAGAATCAAAAACTATTCCTCATTTTATGGTATATAATAAAAAAAACTGCGAATTACAGTTAGAACGCATCAACTGTAATTGAATTAACGGGGTTTGACGTGCCAAAACCACGATTTGATTATGAGGCACGCCGTAGTGGGGCACTCCGGCAGTTTGGACCAACTAGGGGTTCTTTAACGTGCGCCTAAATCTAAGTACACGGGTGTTTTCGCATTGCGCCCCCATCGACATGCGGCCGCCGTGGTCGGGATTCGCTTCCGCGACCTCGTGCTTAGCAGCCCGACACCATGGCCACTAAGCAACTACGGCGGGTAACATAAACTGTAATTGACTAAACGCATCAGTTACACTCACCTGGAAATCGTCAACCGTTTACAATTATGCAACCAACCGATGCTTCAGACAAGCTAGCTTCCGACGCTTGTAAGGCTTCACGGTTTTGCAAAAAAATAAATAAAATTGAGTCGCATGATATGAGAGTTGCATCGTATTTGTACGAGCGCTGTCCGGATGTATTGCCAAGAGAAAGCGCAGAACACGTGCGCGCAAACTGTCTCACTGCGTTCTTTGCAGAGCACCATCTCAG
The DNA here is from genome assembly GCF_038994185.2 of Dermacentor albipictus. NCBI lineage: Eukaryota > Metazoa > Arthropoda > Arachnida > Ixodida > Ixodidae > Dermacentor > Dermacentor albipictus. The sequence goes on along the minus strand of NC_091830.1, from coordinate 26,108,935 downwards.
GTGCTGTCGCTTGCGCGACAACTATGTGGCGTCTGAAGAGAGTGTGAAAATTTAAACGATACGAAATGCAGAGAGGTACATTCTGCAGAGAGGTACATTCCGTAGCATCGATCAAACAAGTGTACCGCATCATTCAAGTATTGCACATGATCCAGAAAGTGTATAAGAGCTACGCGTCGTATAGGCATTTAAAGCCTATACGTGTTGGGCTCAGTTGTGGACGTCGCGCCATTTTCTTCGTGGCGTGACCCATTGGCGGCGCTAACAAAATGGCGCTGATGATTTCGCACAATAACTACTGAAGGGAAGTCTGGCGCTAGTGTCTACGGGAGCTGCATCGGGGAAGTTCTGCCAGCATATCAGTTATAGGAAGTACATATATTGGAAGTACACAATGGGAAACACAATTATCATTCAATGGAAAGTGGATGAAAAAACAAGTGGCCGCAGGTAGGATATGAACCCGCGTCTTCGGATACGCGTAGGGAAAAAAAACTGGCCGCAGGTGGGATACGAACCCACGTCTTCGCATTACGCGTAATGCGAAGACGTGGGTTCGTATCCCACCTGCGGCCTGTTGGTTTTCATCCACTTTCATTTCCATGGATTTAAAATTTTTTAATCAATCAATAGAAGTAAGCTCCCCTAGGCTTGGTGTCTTTGTCGGCTTCTTATGACTAATATAAATCAAATCTACACCGATACATATCGACACCGATACGAATAACTTTGTTAAAATGATCCTGGGAAGCTCCCCCTATAGGGGAATGTACCTTCAATTTAGTTATACACATTTCGAACATTCGTATCACACAACAGGCTAACTCACCAAGACATTTACGATAAAACACGTTTCTGGAGCGAAACCTAGCGGGAACCGTAACGGAACCCGCTTATTGGACAGGCACGTCCAGTTCGTACCAGTGAGACATAACTTTCTGAAAAGGAACGCAACGGCACGATGAAACATGGACGCAGACACTTTTTGAGCGCAGTCCCTTTGGCATACAGCCTCAACGGGGAAGCTGACGAGTCCCCTCACCAGAGTTACATACGCCGATGCTCGTCATACGCGCGTTTGCAAAGCACTCGCGTGCAGAAGAGTGACTACCTGGCGAATACGGAGCATTGCTTACTGTGATCGTCCTCAGAAGCCAACATGCCCCAATTTAGTGAAATTTTCTAAGATGTGGCTTCTGTACCACAGAGTAGACCCATCCCACCATGACAAAGACACCCCACCACGAGGAGCACGGTAGTACTCGAAGAACAGCCGCGGGTCATAACTGTCCGTCTCCAGGTAGCGAGGCACGAGCAAGGCCGTTAGCACGTGGTGCAAGTCGCCGGGCTTGAGTTGCGACACACGCAGTGACTGTTTTGGGTCGAATAGCACTCCTTCTAGACGCGGGAATGATAGGCGCAGGCCGTGCCGCGCACAATACTGCAGGAACTCTTAACACATGGCATCGCCACCGAATCGCGCCGTTCGAAGCTTGTCGCTGTCCTTTACCCGTTTGAGAAAGGCTCACACGCCAAAAACAGCCCACCGCACAACTGTGGAGTATTCCCTACTCGCGAGGGAGCATACTGTCCTTGAGGAATGCCGCAATTTTCTCGGACAAGGCTATGTCTGGTCTGTGGACGGTACAGTGGACGCATCCACTCCAGGACAGGGACACCCGACCACGTGGAACGCCGTAGTTCTCTGTGAACAGTCGCAAGTCGTAGCTGTCCGTTTCTAGGTGTCGAAGAGCGGGCAGGGCCTTCATTACGTCGTGCAAGTCTTCCGGATGGACTTCCAGCTCCCGTAGCGACAGTTTCGTGTTCAAGGTCAGGCGTTCGAGAAGCGTAAATGGCTGGCGCCGACCGTAGTGGATGCAGTGTTGCAGGAACTCCAAACACATGCCGTCGTGGCCGAAGCGCGCGGTGCGCAGAGTGTCGCGGGTGGCGGACAAGAATGCTCTCGAAGCGACCTTCAAGATGCTCATACTCATATTGACGTGCCCGAGATTGGGGAAGGCGCCGCCGTCAACAGGATCGTCTTCCGCCGGTCCCACGCACCTTTCCAGACTCATGAGTTTGAGCTCGGGACACAGCCTCGAGATTGTGGAGAGTCGGAGACCGCCGCAACATTCGAGAGCCAGCTTTTCGAGAGCCGGCAGTCTTGCGAGCACAATCCGCAGTTGCGAATCCACGTCGTCATACGCTATGCCGGCACCGAGTTCCACCCTGAGGCTGCTGAGATTACGGAACGCCGATATCTTGGCAAGCGCGTCCAGAGAGTCCACGACCACCTGCAATGTAGGCGTTTGTCACTATATGTTTCGTGTTACACTGCGGCTATTCAGCACGATTCTATCCGTATATGACTGTTTGCATTAGGTAACTAATCGTCTAAGTAAGGATAAAATGGTAGGTCCCAAGTTTACAAAAAGGACAAAGATTGTTGCCATTGCCATTGGATTCTTCTTTAGCAGACTCGAAACGCTGCCTCAGCATTGATAGTGAAGAGCTTGAGGAAATCCTTCCTGGCCAGCTCAAATCATGTTAACCGGAAACTTAACCTACTGATCGATTGAAAAGTGAACGTTATGTTTCAAGTTCTCTACGGAGTCCTTACTCGTAATACTACCGGTATCGAAGGAAGCTTCTTATATACGTTTCACCATGCGATTAAGTGAACTGTCATTAACGCTGTTTGAATTGTACAGAGACGATATCTACTGGAACGAAATTGACACTGTGGCCACAAGGATAAACTTATGTGCCAGATTCAGTCATGAAATGACTGCCACGCAGACTTCCCCGAGCGCTGTTAACCTGACAGTGCGAATGTTAAATAGCACTTGTGCGAATTCACTTCCTAGCATACTTAAAAGATGTAGTTCGCAGAACGTCGTAGCGAAGACATAGCGCGAAGATGGCACAGCGGCTTGAATACATAGGACACCTCGTGCGCTTCTTTATTGTTAACATTATATACTGCCAAAGATACTCACTTACCTGCAAATTCTGGACGAACGGAAATATTCTTGCAGCAAGCGTAACGTCGACTCCTATCAACGGGCTCGTTGGATCCTTTGCCTGTCCAGCTGACATGTTGTCAAGCAAGCCGAGCCAGAGATGGGTTAAACTCCTTGCTCTTCGATGCTCCGACGAGGTGGCCAAGCCATACGGAACCATGTAGCATTTTGCGACCCACATGGAGTCGATGCGACGCAACTAAAGAGGGATAAGACCAGCACGATCATAATCGTCATCATCGTCATTACCTTTTTCAGTCCATCACTGAAGATTTTCGGACGTCCGTGAACGGGCGTCTTCTCAGCCCATGCTAAGCCCATGCTAATCTTTCTAATCCAATCGCTGCTGCTAATCAGCTACCGCTGTCGAATGTCTTCTGTTGCAATGTCACTCATCCTGTTACTGTAACAGAACATCAAGCACCTTCCTTACGTGCTGCGTAACCTACGTTCGAACTGCACCTCCTACGCTTAAATCGCGACAGGCTTTAGGTGATACCGCATATTGACCTACCTATAGTACGGATATATCACATGAATATTCAGCACGGCTAACATACAAACAAGAACAGAGGGCGCCGACAGAGGCTTTAATAGAGGAAAAATGTTAAATATGCGACACCAATTAGCACGCGCTTTCAAGTAAATAAAAAGCAAAAATGAAATGGTAACAAAGAACAGAAACGGCGCAATATTCAACTACATGTAGCGTCTGCAGCTGTTCTTTGCGCAACTTAATTTTCGATTTTCTCGTTGTTGTTTTTTCAGCTTTGTTGTCATTACGTCCACGCAAATATATAGCACTGATAACAAGTTTTCCACGATACCAGGCCTGATACCAGGCCTTACCATATGCCTGCGCTATGAGAAGCGTCGAGCAGTGTTACAGATGCCGCACATCGATGGTGCATGCACTAGACGAGATCGACGGGAAACCACCGACCATTCTCAGCGCCCTGCCAAAGCGTTAGATAGATTAAGCTTGACGATTCCTATCCGTTCAACTAAGGCCAGTGTGTGCACCATGATGTGACATGTGCAAATCTACTCGGCGGGAACGCTATCGCACGTTCGCGAAACGCTCGTGCCAGCAGCTGACCGAGTGCAGGGTGAAGGTGGGTCCACATGGCTTCGTCGCTTCCACAGCCAAATGTACGTCGCAACTCTCGAAGTCTTCTAAGCCTACACGCGCCGTCCGCGTAGCGCTGCCGACAATGGAGAGTTATCGCTAGGACCAGCGGGCCCAGCGGGTGAGCGAAGACGGCAGGGGAGCACAGCACGAAAGGAAGAGCTTTGAATGAATGTGCGGTACTTAGTGGCGCAGTCGCCAGTTATGGTCAAAGAGCGCCGAGCCAGAGGAAGAGCTTTATTAAGCTCAGCGATCCCTGGCACCGTCGACGCGGAGGCCTTGCTGCGCTACCAGTTGAGCAGGGCTGGAGTTACTGTGACAAGATCAGTACGCTCGCTTCGGGGTCTCGAGCGCAGTCATCCACTCGAAATCGTCGCCAAACGGCCTCGTTACTGCAACCTCTCGCAGGATGCATGAGGTCTTCTTCAGTGGGCAAACAGCCCCGAGGCTATTCCGTCTGCAGGCAAGCTAGCGCCGCGTTTGAAGACGACGCCGACGACATGCCGCTGTTCTTGTGCGGGCGGGCGCCACGTTTATTTCGCAAAAAAAAAAAAAAAACGTTGGTCCGCTGAACGCGCTCCGCAAGGGAGAGGATATCAGCGAGCGAGCGGCCCGCTCCGTAAGGGCCGATTTACGCTGGAGCCGCCCATCGCCGCAAGCCGCACCGCACGCGTGCGGTTGCGCGAAAAATTGCACATGTCGAACACTTATGCACAAATTTCGGTTTACAATGTGTACGGTTTACACTGTGTACACAGTGTGAACGGAAATTTGTGCACAAGGGGTCGATATGTGCAATTCCTCGAGCGACCGCACGCGTGCGGTGCGGCGTGCGGCGATGGGCGGTTTGAGCGTAAATCGGCCCTAAGAACGCTGGCCGCCCCAGCGTACCACGCATGCGCATATGCGTCTCCGCTCCCCCTCTGGGCCCGCTGGCCCGTAAACCCGCTGAGCTATAAATCTAATACGACATGCACGACCGCGTGAACGCTCCTGAAGTGACCATGTAATTGATATCGCAAGAAAAGCTGTTAGTGTTTTGTCAGCCCCAGTGGGCCCGAGCATCTTTCATGGTATTCTTGTGCTGGCCACGCTATATTTTCAATATCAACAACGCCCATGCGCAGATTATTGCGAATCCACACTGATCTATGTCCGCATCTTAACGTCAGGGCATTAAGAGACAGGATGAAAGGCAAACCTTTACCTGTAATTTCTCGTATACTTTGACGTTTAGCTTACTTTAAAGTTCCACCCTATGTGTATTTCCGAGCTCCTGGCCCCACACGTTCGAGAGGCGCAGATCGGAAACTCCGCAATAAATATAGACAGGCTGAGCCACGGGACTTGGGTATTGCCATAACTTTGATGTTTTCGAGGATACACTTAATGGCTGATTTTCGGGTTCCAGGTAACGCGATTTGAACAATAACCCTTCGTAAAACACCGATGTCTATGGTAATATGTGCGTATGCTTGAATGTGTATAATGTAACCGCTTCCCTACAAGAATTTGTAAAACAGCCGGAGCCAGGCCTATAACCTAGACATCACTCACGCGTCGCTCTAATTACTGGTCCACAACGAGCAATTGCCCCGCCGTCCTGTCTTACGCACAGAAGCATACTGCTGTTAAGCGCAGTACTGGGAAGTATTGAGACGTTGTTCGCCCATGACGACGTTACTTACGCCAGGGCACGTGCGTATGAGAGCCAGCGTAGTCTCGGGGCTCAAGGTGAGGCGACCACTGCACAGGCTTCCAACGTTTCCCATCAGCTGGGTCAGTTGGCATCGCTCGACCAGCGGTGCGGAGCGGTCCCTGCACGGCTCATCAAATTCTATTTCGTGTCTGCAGAGATCGTGCGGCAGGGCGAGCACCCTGACGTTCGGAAACATGCGAACGAGCGTGTACACCTTGTCCCTGTTGTGCAGGATGCATATCTGCTGCGCATTTCGGAGCAGCTCTCTGGCGGCGGCAGCGTAGCGCTCGGAGGAGTCGAAAGACGCGCAACCGCAAAACAGGGCCTTCGAGACCCTCGCCTCACGTAGCAACGAGCTCTTCACCGCGGAAACCAGATATTTCTGGTTCGAAACGAGTAGAAGACTGTCATCGTCGGCGAGCGACAGCCCTCCTGGAACCGTCACGTCCGATGGCCAAGCGGTTTCCAGTTTGAGGACGATGTGATCTTCGGCGAGCACCAGGACTTGAGGGTCTCCGAACTCTCTCAACAGCTCCATTGTACGGTACACGTGCCGTCTGTAATACCTGGAAGTAACGAGAAAAATTACCTGGTATGTTACGCGCAGCAGATATAAGCCCATTAAACCTCGCTGCAGCGGCCTATATATTGCGCCATATTATCTAGAAATAAACTAAGTGGCAAAATTGGCAAAGCAGGAAGGTCAGCTAGTTGATGAGGAGGTGAGGTGGAAAAGGTTGATGGATAAGCAGAAAGGCAGAAGTCGCGATTGCTATCTTGCACTGGGTCAGCGCTGTGCATAAAGAAAAATAGAAGAAAATGAAAGAACCGGAGTAATAAAGCCATCCTCCAAGAAAGCGCTGGAATATTACAATCATTTAAATAATTCGCTTGAACATAGGAAGCACAGCAGGACGTCCATCGCTTTCTGGCGAAACGACCATCAAGCCAGTATCCGATTGTGCGGTCCGGGATCGCCTGCTCCAAAAATTACCTGGAAACTGGAAGGGCTACCATGCTCGAGCGACCATCTCTGAGTTCTGTAGCTAGGTCAATGGTCGCTAAGTCGGCTAAGAATTCTTTCACTCTCGTATAATCCAGGTGGGAGGCGAAGTTTGAGAAGAAGATCCACACAATGTAGGCAGTCAGCTGGAATCTTGGTGTGTTGTACGTCAACCATGTGACATCGTGTACGAGAATGTTGAGAACCGGAACAAAATTACTGCACAAAGCATAAAATATGACTGTCAAAGTAAACGAATAGCTTTCGGTGACTGCAGAAATCAAATGAAGACGGTCACATAATTCCGAGGTACAATCTAACGCCTCTACAGCGACAACATATGGATAGCAAAGGATTAATTACCTCCCGGCCGTTTTCCTATCCTTTATGAGTTCAGTTGAAAGCCTGCATAACCAATTTCTTGGGGCTTCCAAAATCATTCGCTATAGTTGCGCAAGCTCTTGGGACAGTTGGTGCATGATGAACTTGCAAAAGCGGGAGGGGGGGAAGGGGGGTACCAGCGAAGCACAAAGGACGCGCACACAAGGCAAAGGCGTGAGACCCGTACCGACGCTGGACTATCAACAGCATTTTATTGGAATTCAGACTGTCTCACATAACCTCGACGCATGTGGAACTTGTACTCCTCCCAAGACCCGTGCATCAGTGTCAGTTTGTCAGTTGGGAAGAGTAGAACTTGCGCATGCGTCGGCTGTTTTCGGGCGGCAATGTACTTTTCGAGGTGTTACCAATGCACATGTCTTGGAATGAGTTGAAAATGTTGGGAGGAGTTGAGCGTTGAGCTACCAACCATTTTGACAGTACTGACACAATGAGGAACGGCAGCAGCAAGGAGCACGCGTGCTTGTCCCCAGGATGAAGAAATTACGCGAAAGGACGGTGACATGCAGGCCACCCTGCACAAGTGAACGTTCCACGCTGGAGCTCCCTTGGACATTGCACAGTTGCGCGCCTCCGGAAGCATGTCCGAAACCCAGCAGGTCACTTGAGCTCCGCATTCGGTGAGCGAGAAGAGCCGCGCACCAAGGCACCAGCATTCACGCATCAAGTGCTTGCCCTCGCAGCATCGGCCTAGAGCATGTGGCTCCCTCTTTTGTAGGCTACCGCCATTTCAACTCCCCGCCGGGGCGTTGCGGTGCACTCAGTGTTCAAGGACGTCACGAAATGAGATAGGGAGGAAATGGAGTGTCTCACTACGCGGTTTGATGGCTACTGTCCACGTGCACAAATACCCAGGTAAATTCACGGAAGGAGGCCGCCGCCAGTAAAGCACGGTACGCTTAAAGGGATACGGACACAAAATCTGAACATTTTACGATAATACAGAAAATGAGTCCTCAGTGTGCGAGTACACCGAAAACAAGTAGTCACTTCGCTCATTTTTCAGCTGATGGCTTTATTTTTGGCGTTTTTGTGAGCGCGCGCAACGCCGCCCGGCCCAAGCGAGTTGGAAGGCGTGACGTCACGACACCCCCGTCGGATAGCCAGCCGGCCGGCCGCGGTCATTCGAGGCGCTCCACCGCCGCCATCGCGAGCATGGATTCGGGTTCTGGTGCTTCTACCAGCGATGAGTACACGTCTGTAGACGAGGACCGTTCCAACGTAGCAAGAAATATAACCGCTTACGGTTACGAGCCTTCCGCATCAAGCGGCGAAGAAGAGCAGGCGGCTTTGAACACAGGCAGGCAGGTCAGGCAGTCCGGGCCAGCAACATGGCAATTTATTTTTCTAGTAAACTTGAAGTGCAGCGGCAGCTGTTCGTAACGTTATGTTACGTAGGATTCAAAATGCCTAGTTTCGTGACCCGCGTTGAGGCAGAAAGGCAGCTATTACGGCTGAATCGTAGGTAGCGTAGCTCGTCGCTTTGTGCTTACCTACGCTGTCGGCTTTCGATCGCTGCACACTTCGTTTTTTACGCGACGAGGCACGGCATGTGTAGAATTTTCCAGCCCTCTCATAGCCCTGTGTTTACGGCTACTGTCACATTCACGCCATTAGAAGCCATTTACTGGTTGAACTCGTTGAGATGGGCGGCTGCGCTAGAGACCCGTCGACCAGATCGCTTAGCTGCTGCTTAGCTTAGCTGCATCGATTCTGTGGCCATAGAGAAAGGAAAGTCTTTGGCTGTGACATTTACTAGGGAAATGCTGCGCGAACAACCAAGTCATGAAACCCGACGCAAGATCATGCAGGGACCTGTGAAAATCCGTAATTTATTGCTTGAGGTTGAAAAACAACGTGTGGAAAGGCAATGTAGATAAATGTGCTGCGCATTTTAGATTACTACACATGTATGCTGTTGTCTGGCGTTCATTCACTGGCTTTGTTTTGTATATTCGATCAAATAAAAGAGTGCTCGTATGCTGTCTTTCAATATTAGACGCAGCGAAAGTGTACGCAACATGACTATTTTGTTTTGTGACAAAAACATACATCCGCATCGTAAACAATTTCTGTCAAAAGCCGAGAATATCTGTTCTTGCACAGCCAATGAAAGGGCAATTTCCCTTCTTTCAGCAGGTGCTCCTGCGGTCCGCTGCGGCTACATGCATACAGAAAGAGAGAGGGTCTGTTGCCAGAAGAACAAAAGGTGGCGAGCGCAGCTCACAGTTACGAATGCATCACTAAGCACCCGCTCTTTGAATTGTATTGCCTCAACAGGAGCCCTTTGAGCGGCATGCCAATGCTTTTGAGCACAGCCGGGCTGGCCGCATAATCATCGTCGACGAAGTGGTCCGCGCAAATGAAGCCATTTTTTAGAAGTCTCCATGCTGGACACGTATGCAAACTTTACGCACCTTCTCGTCTCTGGGAAACGTGCGCGAAGGCGTGTCACGACCGATAATGCTGTTGTAACAGCCGTGGGCGCAGTAATGTCTGGGCATTTTCTTCCGCCGCGACGAATGCGTCAGTACCGATCGACGACTGTGCGAACAAGCGTGTAAGACGCACCACCTGCACGGAGCGCTGACTGGGATAATGTTTCAGACGGACCACGTGCGAACATAGCCGACGGTGATAAACAAACGCTGCAAGGGACCGACACTCCGGAAAGACTGCGCCCGCTGTGGCTGACCTTGGCCTCGCGCGCGGGCGCGCGGGGGTGTCATGACGTCAAATTTCAGCTTCTCCCGGCGGCCGCTTGGAGGAAAGGCGCAACAGAAAATCACAAAAGAAAGGTGTTTCTCATTCTTTTTTTTTAGCAGCTTGTTGTATTCGTCATTTTTAACAGTTCAACTTTCGCTCTGACGCAAAAAACCACCCACCAATTTTTGTGTCCGTATCCCTTTAATGCGCAAGATATGAGTGCGCCTCCTACCTGCACCAAGGTGTCTTTTCGTCCACTTTCATTTTCCTTACTGTTACTTCTGCATTTGAATCAAAATAGCGGTTAATCCTTCCTGTGCCTTTCAAGGCTTCTCAGTGCTGCCCTATCGTCACTCTTCGAGGACTTCGTAATCCCAGACAGCCTTCAGGTCGAGGGTTAGAGGCGAACTAACGGCAACGCTCCATTACTATCTTTCTTGATAGCAATGAACGAATGAACAACGTTGACACGAACGTTGTTCGCACACATTGCCCTTACTGCTGGGCAACTGCATGCGCACCCCAACATGGCGGATACATCGGTTGGAGTATGACAGACACTGAACGTCAAGCTAAATCTATTCAATCTCTAATTTGGGTGCTGGCAAGCACTCACGGTATTGCGTCCGTACAATGTACTAGAATATAAGGCTATTCAGTACACTGTAAGCACAGTCTTATTTCGCTCACTACCGACATCCAACGCCGGTCACGCCTCTGCCAGCGTACCTCATCGCGCCAGCTTTGTCGTACGCCTGTTTGAGGCCAAGGCGCTCTTATTGCAGCACAAAAGAAGTGGCATCGCTTGCTGCGTCGCGTCCTGTCGCCTCCGCGTGTTGTTAGAAGAGCGCGTGAGAAGCTAAAGTGCGACGCCAAACATTCCTATTGCTTTACGATGCTTCATCATCGGGCTACGCTGCCATATATATTTAGAAGCATGCGAGAAAGTAGTCGACGACGTTTGCAATGTCATACCGATGAATTAAGCAATCAACCAATCAGTCAGTCACTCGATAAACTAATGCACCGACGCGAACCGCAAGAGTGCCAGTCGAGCCACGGCACGCGCTTAGCTCATCATACGAGCGGACACTTTTGTGATTGACGAAACAAAACAAGCAGCGACTTACCGTTCCTGTACGGTGTCTAGCACGAGCTGCGACGCATCACAGCGGACGACTACATGCTACTGGATGTGCAGTTTTGAACACTGATAGCCATCGCGAACAAACAAGCCAACGTCTGTTTAACTAGACGGGTGAATTACGTTGACATCGACGATGCACAGGCACCACGGAAAGCCACCACGCTCTGAATCAGTATCCACTCCGAACTCTCAAATGCGTACAAGCCCCGAAGCCAGACGAATCCACCGGGAGCAAGCGAAGCTAAATAAGAAACTACAGAAGCAAGTGGGTGCAGCAGATTCGAAAAGTTCGGCACTTGCGTATTAGCGTTGAACTTGCCTCAATCCGACACAGGCAGTGCAACATCGCTTTTTGATTCTAGCTTAATTGTGCGCGGATAGGAGAAAAACCTACATGGCCCTAATGACGCACGCAGGGTATTTAATTCATCCGCTGCCGCACGTTGCCAGGGTTACCAGATAACCACTGCCTTCAATTGCGCTTCGCATGGGTGCGTTTTTTGTAACGGTCTTATCGTTCAATTCTTTTGTATTATCATGGGTCATTGCCGGTGGTTTATCCCTGCGATAACATCAGCTTAGCAACGGCACACCATCAGCGTTGTAGGCAATCATTACAGAAAAAGAAGAGCTATTTTGCATGGTTGAGGCATTTACGCCGCTAGGGATCAGCAAGATATAACTGCTATCACTCTTGTGATTGAAACGCTGGCGAAAACGCTACTTCACGGGTATAGTGTGCAGGTATGTAAGCACGTCCGGTGCATTTATCATTATATGTCGACACGTGTCGCAGCTATCTGGGCCACAGTTCAAAGTTGCCTTCTTTCCTTTCAAAATAACCATGTCGCCCAACCGACGCTATAAATAATTTGCAATCATTGCATGATGGCCTTGTCTCCTCGACATTCATCTTCGGTTTTCAGTTCTTCAATGTGACTCTTGGGATAGGGAATAGAAAAACCGATCTAGTCTAAAACCATTTGGACGACACAGATTGTTGTCACCAATTTGCAATCCTGCCCTCTACGAAACACCGCCGTTCGATGACGTTTACAGTGCTCAGCGATAGCGAGCGATACTCAGAGTGCATCGGAATGGCGCTATTCGCGCCGCCAATGAGTGATGGATGATCCCTGGGGGTAGGGGGGTGGGGGGGGGGGGTCGAACGCAGTCACAATGCCTCACAAAGGCTGTCGTTTCGCCGCATACCACAATGCACCAGATCGATGACCCCCAGACCCCACCTGTGGCGCAAAAAAGCACCCTCAGTCATGCGCTCTGAGTATCGCGTTTGAATCGCTGAACACCGTAGATTAGTAGAAAATCGGACTAGTAGTAACGAGAGTCTAATTAAAGCTTAAAAGAACAAGCTACGTAAAAGAACAAGAACGTAATTGATGCGTTTTCCGTCCATCAGAAAACCTTCCTGCGCTCAGAGCGGCCACAACATATTTCACTTCTTAAGCTGATTTGAGAATTGCGAGAAACATTACAAGAGAAATACAAATGATTTGAGAACACGCAGTGCAAATTTATTTCTGGATCTATCACACAAAAAGAGGACAACAGCTTTTGGAAACAATATCAAGAAAGATTAGAAAACACGAATGAACGGCGGCACGAAAATGAGCGCGCTTCCCGCACCTCCAGTCCAGGAGGCAACGAACTCTATGTGTAACATTTGCACATATAAAACACAAAGCGATATGCACTCTACACTGTTTATCGGTGACAGAGAAAGCACCAAACTACAGTTTGCGATAGCAATCACTGTGCCATAATATCGGTGAACGACCGAGGGAACCATAAAGTGCACACATAACAAAGATTCTCACGCTAGAATGATCAAGAAAGTTTAAGTTGCATTGCTTTGCACGAAAAAGAACAAGAGCACAACCACCTGATGGAACACAACAAGCAGTCTTCCAGATGCAGGGTGTACGTTAACATTACATTATAAATTGTGCTGGTATGCACCATACCTTGCAGCGCATGAAATGCTGCTGTCAAAGTGTGAACTCACAGGAAATGGCGCCACTCCTGCGGTCGCCTTCACATGTTTGGGACCGACCGCGCGCCAGAGCATGACAATGCACTAAAAGGCGCTGCACGCTTACGCATCAAAGCGGTAAGGAACAACGCAGAAAGTTGGGCTAGTTGGTGTTGATGCATTTGCTGTGACGGAGTTACTAGCGCTAACAAGACTAAAGTAAAAAAAAAAAGGTGGGACATAACAGAGCGCTAGGCTTCAATGGCAAGTCTAGCCCTCTGTCCTGTCCCACATTTTTTACCCGCTCTGCTTGTTAGAGCTAATAACTATGTCACAGGAAAGGAGCTAATTGAGCACAGAAAAATATTGATGCAACCTGGTTCGCAGTCTTCAAGCATTTTCCTTTTTCAAGCTATAGTTGAAGCTTCTAGATTTACATTTAATAATCCAAAACCTTATTCTACCTGGCTCAGTAATTCTATTGTCCAATGTTGTCATTCCCCAAAAGTTTAAGTCTAAAGCATAGCTGAGCTACAGCCTTTGGCTCCGCTACTGAGAAGATTAAGTGTTCAGTGACGCTTTCCGCGAAGGAAACACGTTCTGTAACGAAACTGTGCTGCTTGTACTTCATACATTTTGAAACATTGTAGTCTAGTGGGAACACTAAATTATGGGGTTTTACGTGCCAAAACCACGATCTGGTTATGAGGCACGCCGTAGTTGGGGACTCCGGAAAATTGGACCCCCTGGCAGACGTTAATGTTCTTGACACATTCAAATTGAAATTCATGAATGTTCAGGACACGCGGAAAGTTGCGAGTGCAGTACGCAAATTGCCACCTGGCAATGGCAGATGTAACTCCGTTTCAGAAACGCTAACACATTGAAGCAAACCAGCACGCGTGTCTGGAATCGCCCGTCGCCGAGGCGGAGCTAAAATGTCACCAAGCCACCATTCACCCACACCTGGCATTACCCAAGGTTGTGGACTGCACAGTAGACGCAACCCATCCAGGACAAGGACACACGACCACATGGAAGGCCGCTGTTCTCAAAGAACAGACGTAAGTCGTAGCTGTCCGTGGCCAGGTGTCGAAGCGCGGGCAAGGCCTTTAGCACGTCGTCCAAGCATCTGGGCTCAAGTTCCAACGCGCGTAGCGACCCGTTCGTGTCCAAGCTCAGGTGCTCGAGGCGCAGAAATGGCAGGCGTCTACCAAACTGGAGGCAGTACTGCAGAAACTCGAAGCACATAATGTCGTCGTCGAAGCACGCAGTGCGAAGCGTGAAGCGGGTGGCACTCAAGAATGAGGCAAAAGCGACGTTGACGACATGCACACACATGGCGACGTATTCCAGATTAGGAAATGCATCCGCCTCCACTGCTGTGTCTTCTCTAGAGCCCACGCAGGCCACCAGCTTCAGAATTTTTAGCTTAGGACAGAGCCTACCGATCGTGGAGAGACGCCAACCGCCAAATAGCACTAGACCCAGCTCCTCCAGGCCTGGCAGTCCTTTAAGCACCCTCTCCAGTTCCGCATTCATGTCGGTGTAGGCAACGTCGTGAGTCAGTGCAACCGTGAGGCTGCGGAGGCTGCGAAAAGCTGACAACTTGGCGAGTGCTTCCGGCGAGGTAACCATCCCCTGCAAGTACCGCGCGCATCATTGGGACCATTATTCAAGAAAACAAACGTGCTTTAATGACACGCCTCCTTTTGCTGCACCGTTGCGATTTACGAATGAGAGCTATAGTTGGATTAGGCGAACACTTGAAATTGAAACGGCTGGAGGACAGAGAACACTGTACTGTCATTTGTTCCGTGTTACGTCCCGTGATGACACACCGTTATATAGCATAGCCATGAGCTCTTACCTGCAACTTTTCGAGGGAGGGAAAGTTTTTCGCAACAAGTGCGACGTCAGCTGCTGTCGCTGCGGACGGTAGCCCTACGCTAGACATGGTCCGAGAGCAGAGATAGAGGTGGGTGAAGTCCTTGGCTCTTGGAGGCTCCGGTGCGGAGTGCACGCCATACGGCGCCATGAGGCAATCCAGGACCCAAACAGAGTCGATGCGATGCACCTGAAGCGTGATAAACAGATAATTATCAGGTATTTGCCGCCGCTAGCATTTTTCAGTTCACTTGAGGTGGAAAAGGCTCGGCACCGGGATCCACAAGACATTATCCTGCGCTTTGTGGGCCTATAACATCCGCCTGTGAATTTCCTAACCCCTTCACTGCCTAGACATTTCGCAGGCGTTTGATAAAGTGCCACACGGGAAGTTTTTACACAAGTTGGAATGCTTGGGTCTTCCGTTAAATATTATTAAATAGATTGGGTGCCTACCTTCGGTTGAAGCGGCAGTTTGTACATGTTTTTAATCGCTATTGAGAAATCTCACATGTTATTTCCGGAGTGCCTCACGGAAGTGTTTAGGGACCATTATTGTTCTTGATTTATATAAATGACACGGCAGACTTGATTCATGGATTCGACTGCATTCGACTGTTCGCGGATGACTGCGTTGGTTTCAAAGAAATCAGTAATCCAAATGATCATGCGATATTACAAGAAAACCCACAGGCTATTGGAGGCTGGTGTTTTCGATGGGACGTGGAATACAGAAAGTGTACTTTTGCATGTTACCGAGAAGGAGAACACGTCCCACGTTTACATACTCAATTAACCAGCGTTACATAGAGCAATTAGATAAAAGCAAGTATCTCGGTATCATGTTAAATAACAAACTTACCTGATCACCACATATATCGGCTATTTGTACTTCAGCGCTACGAAAATTGTGGTTTCTGAAAAGTAAACTTAAAAGTGCGCCTCCTAACGTTAAACTCCAGCATATAGTACACGCGATAGGGCTACGCTCGAATATGCTTCCATTGTATGGGACCCCCCAAACGAAAATGACATTCGATAGCTAGAGCGTGTGCAAAGCAGCGTGCTTAATATTCAATAAATATAAAATGACTGACTCATCCTCCTTACTTATGCAGCAGCATAACATCCCATCTTTACAATCCCGCCGAAAAGTGTATAGGCCGGTTTTTCTTCAAGACATCCTTGCAGTAAACATAAAAATAAATATACCATATCGCGTGCGTCCCAACTATACGAGGAAAACCAGACACTCCCATAGCAGGACACTTGCCCCAAGTTTCGCAAGGACGAATTCATATAACAGTGTGGGACTGCAATGGTCTACCCTCCACTGTTTTTTATTCAAAAGATGTTGTACGTGACCTAGAACGCGTGTATTGTGAATGTAATTAGTGTGCCACGTCCTGCATTCTTTGTTTTTTCTTTCTTGCCTGATTGTTACTTGCTTGTTGTGAATCTGTTTATTACTCGTACGCCATTCCTACATGGGCCACACGGTGGTCTGCTGCATTGATAAATAAACAATTAAAATAATCGCCTTGCACTCTTGCCTGCGTTGTGCTTCATTTCACAGTGATACTGTGACTCCAATGGTCCCTGCGTGTTATATCCATGAGCTGCCCAAGTGGTCTACATACATTTAATTTCTACTTCAATAACGCGTACATTTATTCGATGTCGATTCACAGCGATGATTGCGTCTTCAAGTTACAGAAGGCATTCTCCTGTCAATCCCTCGAAGACAGCCTTCTAGCTGCCATTCAAGATGCTTTGCTTTGCTCGAAGTTCCGATTCCATACGACTGAACCGTAGGGCAATATAGCTAGGCAACATGCTAAGGTAGGCACTGCAACGGCCGATGCGTATAAGGGAAACTTCGTTGCAGACGAAAAATTTCTTACTTGTGGTCATAAGGCAGCGTATTTAGAGAAGCAGTGGGAACTATACAATTGCATTTAAATGTTTTGCTTCTAGCGACGCATGCTTGGAATGTCTATCTTTCGACCATTCTGACCTATGCATTTTTTTTTTCACATGAGGGAGGGGGGGGGGGCGTGCATTAAGCGCGATGGCTGTCCGCGGGATCGAATCCCGGCCACGGCGGCCACATTTCGATGGAGGCGAAATGCAAACACACCCGTGTACTTAGATTTACGTCAATTTGGAAATTAATTCGAAGCCCCCCCAAAACAGCGTGCCTCATAATCTGATCGTGGTTTTGACCGTAAAACCCCATGACATTTAATACTTCTCTCGTGCCAGAGCAAACCAGCTGCTTGAGATGGTTGGCGCCGTCGTCACGTGCCGGCATCTCGCGTTTTTTTTTCTTTTTATATCGCAACAGCTACCGCTTTGACACGCCATGTGATTGCAGAACCATTGAGATCGGCCAACACTATTCGGTCCTTTCCACGTAGCAGCTCACGCTACGTAGGAGCGGTGCCGTATTTGACAGACTTTTTAACTGGCCCAAGTCGAACAGGCCTTACGTTTACAGGTTTTACGTTTACAGGCTTTGCGAACAGGCTTTAGCAGTACAGGCTTTACGTGCATAAGCACACAGCACAAGGCATACCTATTGGTCTATACATGTCCAAGACTTCGTCACAGATGGCGCCACAATGCTTGTATCTCCAACCTACTCTCGTCCATTATCCACTACCAATTTAGAACCGAACCATGCTCATGCCGTGAACTCGCTTCGAACGGTAGGTGCATAAATCATGAAGTCGTCGTCATGCGATCGTTGTCACCGCCTTCGTGGCTGTTTTTGTCGCAGACACGCTCGCGTCGCACTAAACTGCTCGCCTTGCGCGAACGCGTTAGTCCACCTGGTAATGCTGTGTCGAATCACAAACGATGTTGGATAGCTCATGGGGGAAATTAGCCCAGCAAAACGACAACGCACACCGGGAGAGAAGACGAACACATGCGCTACTCTCAAATGTTCAATAGCGGAAAGTATCTTGCATACAAGTCAAATTTCCAAGCATGCGCACAAAATACAGAAAGAGCGCAAGAATAAGACTAGCACGTCAAAGACGGTCGCACAAGAAATCGAACTCCGGAGTAAAGTAGCGCGATGGATGTCTCACTTATACAACGATGTCTGTCCTATTTAATGCGAATAGCATTATTTGCCCACTTCAGCCAATTCATCTAGCCTCTTACGCCGACTCAGTGACCCAAGTTGCCTATCTACTTGGGGTACTAGGTGTGTACTCCTGCACGTGAGTTGAGTTGAGCTAAGTTGAGTGGTTGTAGGCTACTGGTGGGATTAGCCTCGCAGTTGCTGCCGGCAATTGCTCCGCCGTAGCGACGCTTAAAATACACAAATCATATAAATCAGACACAGACCTCACAGCTACACATAATCACTCCTAAGGTCACCATGTGGAGGCCAAATCCGTGTCCTGCGGGTAATTCAAGAGAAGGCGAGAAACCTCCTACCTGTCTAACTGGTTCCCGCGCGAGAAAACAATGTCCTGAAGAGAACTGTTAGGAATTCCCTCGTTGTCGTTGCATTGTTTCGCTTCAGCTTCGTGATCTTGCTCTTGTCATGTGCCACCGTCATCACACGTTATACCCCGACCCAGTGGTCCCAGTTGTATAATACCTTGGGAGGCAAACTATGGGCTCGGGGTCGTGATTCCATCGTGGCCGCTGCATTGCCGTCATTCCAACCTTGTCATCCGAGACTCGTAACGCCATCGCCGTCTCGCCATCGTCTCCATACAGATATCATCATCTTGTTGCTCTCACGTTATCGTTATACGTTGTCGTCGTCATTCTATCGTAACTACATTGTCGTCACGCAGTCGTTGTCACACATTTGTTGTCCTACTGTCGTTGGGATGCCGTTGCATCGCGCTCATCCAACACCACCTAGATAGCACAAGGCCTTTTCACTCCGATCCATGACGTCATGCTACCTGGCCCGACTGCCATAGAATCTTAAGGGGATGCTCCCGAGTAGGCAACAGTGATTTTGACGTCACCGCTTTCATCACGCCAGCCTTGTCAATAGAAATTTCGGGCCAGGTAGCGTGACGTCATGGATTGGAGTAAACAGGCCTTGTACTATCTAGGTGGTGTTGGCTCATCCCACTCTGGTCATGCCGTCGTCGCCCTGCCATCGTCGTCACTATCGTTTCACTATCGTCATGGCTTCCGTATTGTCATTCCATTGTCACCACGCCGAAGTCGTCGTGCGACTTTCGTCAATCCATCGACGTCAGCCCATTTCGCCATTCTATCCCAATCATGCTGTGGTCCTCCAACCATTATTTTTGCTGCCTTTGTCATGCCATCGTGTCATGCCATCGTACCACCTTCGCACAAACGCTATCATGCATCCATTTTCATGCCATTCTCATCATGCCACCTTGGTGTCATGCCATCGTCATCATTCCCGCTTCTCTATCCAGTTGTGATACCGTGGCGTTAACGCCATCGCCGCCACACAGTCGCCGTTGTTTTCCCGTTGTCGTCATCATACAATCGTCATAGTTTAAGAACGGACACGTCATTGTCGTCAAGCCGTCATCCCTACAGGCTTTTGTCGTTCCATCAGTATCCCTCCTACTTCATCATTCGATCGCCACTGGCGTCGTATAGTCACCGCCGTGCCTCCATGCACATGCGAAACCTTGGCAAGCGAGTGCCACAGCAAAGTGGGACTAAGTCGCAAGGTTGCAGGTAGCCGAAGCAACGAAATCCTCAAAGTTACCACTAACGTGTGACGTAAACGTGACTTCGGGAATATGGCACATCACTGCATTGTTAAATTGCTATTCCCATTACTGTCCGCAGTCATTGTGAGAATAGTTCTGCCATAATTTTTTTATAAAGGCTTTCAAAGCAAGTCTTGAGTAAGCGTTACCGCTCCTCCATAGAACGGTTCTCTTCGACAAACAAGGCTCACAACTACACATGGTAACGTGGGCCACCAGATGTGCGCCC
This sequence comes from Dermacentor albipictus, assembly GCF_038994185.2. Taxonomy (NCBI): domain Eukaryota; kingdom Metazoa; phylum Arthropoda; class Arachnida; order Ixodida; family Ixodidae; genus Dermacentor; species Dermacentor albipictus. The sequence continues at coordinate 26,088,981 of NC_091830.1, read as the reverse complement.
TAGCCCTCTTTCTAGCTTACTTATTGCGCATGCACTCTCAAGCGGTCGATCGGGCTACGTTCGGTTTGGCCGATATACACATTACCGCAACACATGACGATGGCATAAACCACCCTTGGAGCCCTCAACGAAGGGCTTCCCATGCCTTGTGCCACAGCCTCGTCTGCTGTCAGAGAAAATTCCAGGACACAGTTTAGAAAGCTTATTGGGGGCAGAAAACATCTAGAGGTACACCATAAGGGATCGCCATTTTCTTAAAGTTCTGTGAAACTTTATCAATATATCTTATAACCTCTGGCCTTAACTTCCCAGGTTTGGCCTCTGCCCTTACCCTTCGTGCTATGAAAGGAAAAAATTACCATCCACCCGAGTGCAGCACGAAGCTAAAAAGGAAGCCCACACAGATTTTGTTTGGAACTTGGTGCTAAATTCGAGTGGATGACTATTTTTTTACCTTTCATGAAACTTCCTCCGCCTTGCGGGATAACTCATAACTGACTTGCCACACTTCGTGCTCCGTGCTTCAGTTATTGCAGCCGTGTCTGGATTGCAACATCCACGGCCGACAAAGGGCTGCCAGATTCCAAAAGGCAGCCTACTTGGCTAGTGAAGCTACAGTATAGCGCATTTGGTATGACGACAATTTGCGGAGAGCAAATTCTACGCCAAGCATAGCTACTGCTCCATTCACCACTATGGAATGCGCAGAATTAAAGGACAACAGTTACTTGACAGCACGCACCTGTTAAGCCCGGAGGACGCGACATTCACCAAAACAAACGTTTAAGAATTTATCGGATGATGCATGCCAGCTATGGCAAATGACGCTGGATGTCCAGCTACCTTCAAATTGCTTCTCAGGACATCAATTCTCGAAGTGTGCGGAACGTGCTTTTTATCTTCTATTTCGCGAGACTAAATGTGCAAATGAAACAATGTGATCCCCAATGGATCTGAGTCTGTATTTACGGGTTCTGTTTTTGGATAGAGTAAACTTGAGTGGGGGCATGTGAACAAAGTGTTTATGCCCTTTCAATCAGTTTGAAGAGGTAAAGTGTCAGATCAGTTTGTAGCCGATTTTTTTTTTTTGCAAGCTGTACTAGGAACGGTGATGGTTTGGGCTAGTTGGTTTTCTGTTTCACACTGTGTGGTACAGCGCCAAGTGGGACAGGGGACACAGGAAAAAACAAGGCCAAGCGCACGCAGTCTAAAACGTACTTTGATTACTCAACTAACTTGTATCGTGTGCACTCCCTCTGCCTAGTCATTGCGATCGCACTTCTCCAGCACGCGCCACTCACGCGCTTCCAATTACATGATATTTGTACCGAGGCACTCATCATGATATTACCTTGATATTACTGTCACCGTGATACTACTGTCAAGGCAACGTTGGGCTATTTAACCGAGAACCATTTTGTGTCCTTTAAATGGTGCCGAAAGCAAAATGGATACCGTTTCAGTTCTAGTTCAAAGCACTCAAACCTCGTTCCGATTAAGTTCGAAAAACAAGCTCGGCGCAGTGCTCATTGGCCTGCGTCTCCCAAGTAGCTAGCCTAGGTGGGATAAATAAACGAAACTCACTCAGGTTCTAACAAAGGAAGCTATGCAGATCTCACGCACAGTGCGAATCGATGTCATCCAAAGCATTTTACAGGTAGCTGGCTATCCATGACAGTGTGTGTTTCCGGAAAGCGTTACCAGATGGGACCAGCGCGTTTATGCCAAGCGAACAGTTCTGTTTACGTGTTTACGAAAACAGCAGCAAGGCGACGAAGACAATGGTGACAACGATGGTATGACGTCCGCGGCATGATTTCTAGTCTACTGCGGCCGTTGAACGCAAGTTTAAAACATGCCTAGCACTCGGTTTTGCACAGGAACAGAACGGGCATAAAAGAGAGAAACTCAGATTGTGAAGTCATTCACATCCAAGTGTTACACAACCGAACTAGGCCTGTTCCATGTGTTGTATGCAATTACGACAATGTAATTTGTATTCGGGCGAAGATACGTTAAATCCTGTTCGACCTTGACCTTTCGTGAAGGCTGCACAGTACACCTTCTATGTAGCATTTGCTGCCACGAGGGAACACTTGGCGAGTTTGGGCCGATCCCAAAAGCGGTGCACTCTGACACGGCGTGTCAAAGCACTATAGCAAATTCAGCAGAGAAGAATATCAGTGTACTGCAGGGATCAATTGTCTCAAAGAGCAGGTTTGGCATGGCACAAATATGTGCGACCATGGCCTATTGATTTGGCCACCGGATTGCTCTGCTTAAAGCCTGAGGTTCAAAGCTACCGTCGGCCACGCAATTCTTTTTATCTGGGAGGCGGAAACAATGCGTTCCTACCTAATAGTAGGTAGGAACGCCTACCTGATACTAGCACCTCACCTGTTAAAACTAACGCGCCAAGGATGACAAGACCGCGTTTCACAAAGATTGGTGAACCTACAGAAACAGCGGCCTGTCTGTCTGAAGGGCTGTATCACGGTTTGTTCCTTGATCCCATGTGATAAGCCCAGAAAGGCCTCCCATTAAATGTATTTTTTCGCTCATGGCTCACTGGAACTGAGACTCACCAAATTTCTACTCATCCGCGCTTAACGAACTCAGACTACTCAAAATTCTTCTTAGCACGACCACCAAAATTTAGACTCACAGGTGAAAGGTCGATGTCACTTTGAGGGTCTGGCTGAGTCGACTGATTAGTGAGTTCAATGGTCTATGTGCATCTGTGTGCGTGCCTATATGTAGACCTAAGAAGGGTTGAAAACCTCCGGGTATGATGACGTTACTTACGTAAGGGCAAGTGCGGATGACCGCCAGCGTAGCCTCGCGACTCAGACGAAGGCTGCCATCACAGGTGCTGCCAGTGTTGCCTAGCAGCTGCCTAAGCTGGCTTCCTTTGACAAGCGGTGCGGAACGGTCTCTGCGCGGCTGGTGCAATTCCAAGGCGTGTGTGGCAAGGTCATGCGGCAGGGCAAGAATCCTGACGTTCGGGAACATGCGAATAAGCTTGTAGATATTGTCCCTATTGTGCAGGATACATATCTCCACGGCATCTCGGAGTACCTCGCTGGCGGCGCTGGCGTAAGGGTCCGAGGAATCGAAGGAAGTGCAACCACAGAACAGGGCCTTCGAGACCCTTGCCTCACGTAGCAACGCCTTCTTCCATGCAGAAACGAGGGATCTGTGGCTCGCGACCAGAAGGAGACCACCGTTGTCGGCCAAGGAAAGTCCACTTGGAACAGCCACATCCCGCGACCAAGCAGTTTCAAGTTTCAGAATGATGTGATCTTCGGCTAAGAGCAGGACTTCGGGATCTCCGAACTCCTTGACGAGTTCCATAGTATAGCGCGCGTGTCGTCACAAACACCTGAAAACAAAAAGAAAATAAGCTGTCACGTTTCAATCTGTAGACACTTTCGGGAAAAGAGTCATATTCCTCACTGTAGGTTAAACTAGGCGACGGTGCGAGCGCGCACTACATGTTGTCAGGATCGCCGACATCACCACATGACGATCGCCTACGAGCATGCGTTATCTACCGGCTACAAGTTTATCAAACGAACACTCTCGTGACTTAAAGGCAGTGAAAATATTGACTTGTTGCTTCATGATCTTCGGTTTGTACAGCGCAGACGGAACGACCCCAAAACGGAGAAGACGACAAACAAAGGGCAAGATGCGCTTTGTGTGTCGTCTAACTGCTGTCAATGTTTCTTTTCTTCTTATGATTATGATATGACTAATAAATATTGGACCCCTCAGTGTCCTTTCTTTTCGTTCATTGGATTGTTACGACACAACCGAGAGTGGCACCCGTCAAAAGAAGACGACTTTACGTGTAGACGTGGAATCGGTTTCGACAGCCATCTTGGCTATGCACTGTTGTCCGTCTTGTAAATATTGTAAATACCACATTTTATGTGACTTCTGCAACGTAACAAATTGGCGGAGGTGCGGGGTAAACACGACAAACAACAATGGAGCTCCTCAGTGGTCGTCACCTCCGATTGGACAACATGATGGACAAAACAGGACCCGATATGGCGCTGCCCACATCAACGCCTACAACCCCGACAGTTGTGCTGACTTAGCCGCGGGATCGAGGAACATCCTGTGGCACCGACCACCTCGACGTGGAAGGCTGATTCTCCACGTGTGATCGTATAAATGCCCACAGCAAATGGGATCCGACGATTATCTTCGCTAACTTGGTGCTCTATAGACAAGGGACCGCGACGGTGTGGTATGATAACCACAATGAAGAGCATAAAGACTGGGACACGTGCAAGCAGAAGCTGAGGGGCTTGTTCGGCCATCCCACCGGGCGGAACAGCGCCGCTAAGAAAAAACAAGCGATCTGCGTCCAAATGTCCAAAGAATCATTCGTCTCTTCCATCTAGGACGTGTTGCCACTGTGCTGTAAGGCCGATAGCGATATGGCTAAGTCAGACATGGTTGGGCGTGTGCTCAAGGGGATTACTGACGATGCTTTCAAACTGATCATGTGCAGAAATTGTGAGTGCACAATGCTCAATTACCAATGTCCATCCACTGCTCAGCGGTATCTTGTACGCTACCGAAATCCAGCGGAGTGGCGAACCGCATACGATCGGCCAATCTGTTTTGCCTGCCACCGTAACGCTGACGTTCCTCGCCACTATAATAACCGTAATGTATCCTCCCCTCTCTGACCGCCATTGGCCAGTTATCACCCAGTGTCGTTACCAGCCTCCATTTCAACCACAACAGCCAAGCAATGACGCCCGTGCCGCCTGGAACAGTCCCTCGTCGTCATTCCGACGTCACCAGTCCCGTTTGCGACCAGCTCGTCGACCATTGTCCCTGTCGCCGCAGGCTCGTCGGCCACCGTAGCCGATGCGGCCCTGACGCCCGTCTCCGGAAACCTAAGCGATGCAGCTTCCGGAGATGACGCTGCATTGATGACTTGACCGCAAAACCATGCGATTACTTTACCGACCAAACAGACTTTTATGGGCGTTACAATGGATGGCGTCACTGTCCGAGCACTCATTGGCATTGGCGTGCACATATCCAAGATGAGTACCCAGTTTCGCCGACGTCTGAACAAAGATGTCACACCCGCTGCATCACTAACCCTCCGCGTCGCCGAAGAAGGAAGGAGCGCCTATACCGTGCTTGGTATCTGCATTGCTCTCATTGGCATTGCGGGGCGATTAACCACTGATTTGTTTGCCGTTTTGGAACATTGTCCCTACTGCGTTATACTCGGCTAAAGACTTCTTATCGTCCCGTTCAGCCCTCTTTGAATGCGCGTCTCAGCATTCAGCTTCAACTGATCCATGACTGCTATAGTCCACCAATCACACAACCACGGTTGTGCCCACCCGAAGACATCCGCCTGTCGCCTCAAGCCACTACGTACGCCACTCTAATGTCGTTTCCACCTCTTCCTGACGGCTTCTATGTGCTTAGTCGCACCACCGACATACTGCTTGAAAGGAATTTGGCCGTTCACCGTATCATGCTCACTTTTACAGGCAGTCAGGCTTCGCTCCTAATCCTTAATTTTAACTGCTCTACACCAATTGTTCCCAGAGGCATTTGGTCGGGCGACATCTCCCGTGTCAACGATTGCGAGATATCAGTGCTTGACGCCGAAAATCCGTCGCCCTCTAAAGGAGCCTCCGATTCTCCGACTCTGGTCACAGATGAACTTGGCAAGATGATTGCACCTGACCTTCTTCCTGCACAAGCTGCTGACCTCCGCCGTGTCTTGGAAACGTACGGCGAAATTTTCTACCTTGACGGCCGTCCTTTAGCCCAGACATCAGTGGTGAGCCATCGTACTTACACTGCAGACGCCAATCCGGTACGCCGCCGCCCGTACCATGTTTCACATGCTGAACGACAAGTGATACAACGAGAAGTCGATAACATGTTGGCTACAAACGTTATCGAGCAATCTTGCAATCCGCGCGCGTCACCTGTAGTCCATATCAAGGACGGCAGTTGGCGCTTTTGTGTGGATTACAGACACCGCAGCAAAATCGCACGCAAGGATGTAATTTACATAAAACGGTGAGAGCATCGTCTAGGACCGCAGGCGGTATACAGAACAAAAATAATGGGTCTTCATCCTTTCCTTTCGAAGAAAGAACACACGCACGCACGCACGCACCAACGCACGCACACGCACACACGTTGGCTAACGCCGCCATAAGACATCGCATAGTGATGCCGGATGCTTGGACCAGCCGCTGCGTTATAAATAAGCGAGCATGCGCTATTGCTTTCCGCAGCCGGTCGTTTGACCACTCGACAAGTGTGATTTGCATTGTACGGTACGCTGGTATTAGCAACCAACACTACTGTTATACCTGGACGGAAACTTCACCCCAAAAACAAAGAAGTCACGCGACGTACCTGCAGATAACAGTGAACTCTTGTCACAGTAAACAGCACAACGGCACCCACGCTATTATGATCATGTTGTTACATCGTAACCACTCACTGCTGCTAAAACACTGCTTACAACGTGATAATGCTGCAGTAAGGTCACATTCGTGCAACCTATGTGAAGAAATACGCAAATGATCCCCGAGGTTGCTTGTAACTCAAACACGCGCGCACACACCTTGCTGGGTTCTCCATCCGCCTCAACTTGGCCAGCAGAAACGACCGTCATACCGCCTTAAATCACTTATGTACGTCCCACAGAACCGTTTCCCACTTAGACGATGCCACGTCATACTAGACAGACTACGCGAACACGAAAAAAAAAATTGGAGGACGCTTAAGCTTCGCCTTCAAGAGTGGAACGCGATAGCGTTCCCGTCGACCCGCCAATGGGTGTAAGACAATGGGCTACAGGGCCGCCATCACTTACGAGGCGCCCCGCATCAGACGCGGTGAGCGTCGAGCCATATGGTCGAGCAATGCGGCGTTCGGCGCAGCAACGAAACGTGCGCCTGAGCAAGCGGAGCGAACCAAAGAACTCGGTATCCCGGAGGGGGAAATGATGCACGCCAGCCAAACGCCCTGATCGGCACGGGCAGAGAGATAGAGAGATAGTGATCTAAAGAAAGGAAGGACGCTTGATTCTACAGAGGGAGCAAGGCGAAGGGGAGAGAGTCAGGGGAGAGTCCGAGCCGCGACAGCTCCAATGCGCGCGTGGCGCGCCATCTGTCGGGGCAGCGCCGTACATGGGGAGGAGGGGGTCTTCTGTGTTTGCCGCAAGATGGCTCTCCGTGTGCGGAAAGCGCAGAAGAAATGCAGCGAAACGCACTTCGCTACTCGTGTAATTGCGACTTCTGTAAGTTACATGTTCATGATTACCGATATACACCACAGTATAACTTTCCACGGCTCGTTTCGAAGGCAACACCGCATTCACTAGAGGCGCGTTTGTACCTTTTGGAAGCATCGAAATCGTGGCTGAGTGGTAGCGTCTCCGTCTCACACTCCGGAGACCCTGGTTCGATTCCCACCCAGCCCATCTTGGAAGTTGCTTTTTATTTATGGAGTGCCTGCCGTGATTTATCGCTCACGGTCAACGCCGCAAAACGCCGACACCGACGCCGACGACACCGGCTTTTCTGCGACACGAGCTCCTTAACGCTATCGCGTTAAAAAGACCACCACCATAGACGCCCGCCGAGCGTATACCCGGCCTACAATACGGAGCGCTCGCCGAAGCCAGCATGCCGACTGCCCATAGATGGCGCCACTGCCTACGCAATACGGCGGCGCCCATCAAAAAGTCAATAGGACCTATGCGGTCATAGAATAGTCTCAATTAAACACCATATGTTTGATTAAAGGTGAATAGCGCCAGAGCGGCAAACTTTGCGTCTATTCGCGGGCTTCGTTCAAGTTCGGAAAAATACTTTCTTGTGGCGTTTTTGAGCAACAAAAGGCTGTGCCGGGAGTTTTTCATGTTGCTGCACAATTTCCCCGTTGACAATTTTCATCTAATTATAATAATTGTAAGTTTATAATTAATGAAGACTAATTATTTAATTAGGCAGAAAGTAAAATTTTATCTGGGTATCTTCGACCGACGACAAACATTGCATCGGTTCTGTCCAGCTGCGCGGCATCTGCACATCTTTAAATCTTCGTGCAGGATAGTTGGGACAGCCGGCATACATAAATTTCATTTGTAGAGACTCACAACGTTGCTCTTTCACGCTCCATGAGCACACAGGCACTTAAGCACGGAATTAAAGTCTTCCAAGTTGGCAGTGCATCTGCATGATATAGGTTGTAGAGGAGCCCCCCCCCCCAAAAAAAAAAAAAAAGAATACACGGCAGCGTGGCTTCGCATTCCAGCCAGCCAACGTATCGCCGCTTAATAATCCAACTTGTGCATCGTGTCGTTGAGAAACGGATAAGCGACCAGTGAACCTCGTATGTTGTTGTCGAGGGAAGCAGAAGCAGCGATTTACCGCTTCTGAGCAGCAACTTCTGCCAGTCGCGACAAAGCACAGTCGACCGCCCAATGCTATGGAATCTGCGTAGTCCGTGAGCATTGAAATTGACAGCTAACAAGCGAACTTACGCGTAAATCCTTGGGTTATGACGTTGCCAGTGGTCACGCCGACGAGATGATGGGAGACTTGGGCACCACGCGGATCATGTCACAGTAAATGACTTCGAACAGTCCAACCCAGAAACGGCACACGGAAACAACAACGATTCCGCAAGAATGGGCCTCGATGCGAGCATAGTACGAACACTCTATGCCCACTACAGCCTACGCATGAGCGCCAGTGGTTGAGAGTGCAGATTCAGCCGCTTCGAAAGTTTCTCATCCCGCTTACCACGGTATCGAATTCAGCGCCTTCGCCGGCGGCGAACTCAATACAAGAAGACATGCCGTTCGAGTTACCGTGGTTGCAGCGCCTGCACTACGCGCTGGCCTTGAATGTGGCATCAACTATCGGACGAGTCGGCGCCACTGCGGTCGGCACCCGTGGACGTTGGCTGCGTGTTGGCGTCGCGCTCAGCGTGCTCCAAGGTGCAGCGCTTCCGGTTTGCTGCCGAATGTCAGTAGCTTGAGTATGCGCGCAGCGCAGATCATTCGCGTAGCGCTAATGAATCAGGCTGTGCCTTCTGCTCATCCGCTGTCAGCCGCACGTTTATAGGACCATCGCCATCGTCAAATGGAAATAAGAGATCGCTAAGCACGAGTGGAGAGCAAATACGCTACGCAAAGTAAGGATGGTTACATACATGCCCCGTAATCACGGCGTACTAATATTCTATTCATATTCAACTTATTTTCTTCTTAATTCTTGCTGGCTATCCTTCGGGCTCATCTTCGCCTGTATTCTTCGTCTTCTCTTTTTCTATCTCTTCTACAGGCAGGTGGGCGGAGTATCAGTTTAGGAGACAATTGCAAGCCCGTTTTGCCTTCTCTTCGTGGTGTGTGCTTGCATTCTGTGCGTGACTCCCCCGTCAACCTCACACACCGAAGACAGCACCGTCACTCAGCGCAGGACGCGCCTGCATCGATAGATGCAGGCGATGCAGGCCCTTCTACAATTGAGCTCGCTCACTTGTGGTAGAACTAGTGCCCGGTTCTAGCAATTACAGCCCAAAAGATAAAAGTAGCCCAGGTGGAGTCCTACATACGGTTTTTTGATAAGTGCTCGGCGCCTTTCTGCAGCAAACAAAGAGAATAAAAAGTAAAGGTAGTGAAGTTAACCGCATGGCACCCGGTTTGCTACCCTGTGCACTGGGGCAACTGGGTGGGTGTCGCTGAGTTTCAGTTTGCTTTCAATATATCCTGCCTTTGCAAAGATTTTGTCTTGCTTATGTTACATATATATATTACTGCCAGAAATGCCTGCATAACCCATAATCATACATAATTTACATAATCATTAGTGCTTCACATTCCGTAGGCGTCAACTACCGCTGAGTCGGCCACATTCAGGATACCCTTCGCAACAAATCATGAATGCTTCGCATTACGTAGGGGCAACCTACAGTTGAGTGAGTGAGAAAACTTTACGTCGAGCCAGAACGATTCGCGTCCGGCGAGTTAGATGGCTGGGGCACCCGCAGAGGTTACGGCCTACCGGTGGCTTCCTTGGCCCACTGGACTGCCCAGAGTTTGTCTTCCAGGTTTGAGTTGAGCATCACGGCCTGCTGTCAGTAGAGGTCTCGCTCTCATTATCGTGTATTAGTCCCTGGCATTCCCATATGGTGTGTTCTAACGTGGCTTTACTGCCACACGCTTTGCACCTACCTATTTTGTATATTTCTGGATAAATAGCTGGCATTAGTATTTGTTGAGCCTGGCAATAATTTTGTTGTCGCGGTTGCTCTCACAGTTGCAGTGTAAATCAGCGCTCAAGTATATATATATATATATATATATATATATATATATATATATATATATATATATATATACATGCATACATGTGTGTGTGTGTGTGTGTGTGTGTGTGTGTGTGTGTGTGTGTGTGTGTGTGTGTGTGTGTGTGTGTGTGTGTGTGTGTGTGTGTGTGTGTGTGTGTGTGTGTGTGTGTGTCAGCGGAAGGTCGGTGGCTCCTTGGCCTTTTGAAGTACGATGGAGACTTGGCCGCGATCTTTCCGGTCATCTCAGGTAGAGGGCCGTGCTCCGGGGGCAGGTTTTGTTCTCTGCGGCTTGCTCGATGGTCCTGGACGACGGTGGTATTGTCTTCAGTGTGTGAGGTTGCGGAGGCGTCAGGTACATCAATGCAAAAGCACCTCCAGCAGATGTCACGTTGTAGTGACGGTGAACAAAACAATCGCACTACTGTATATGACGAAACTAACATTTGTTGGGTGAATCTGCGCCCACAAAAGCAAGTTGCACTCAAAGCACAATAGCGCCGAACACAGTCGGCGATCGTTGAAAATCTGATCTGCGCGGCAAGCGCTTCGGCTTCTTTACATAAGCCGTCGAAAGTTCCAGAATACTTAAGAGTACTTAAGAGTACTTCACAATTCGCGTCGCGCATACAATCAGACAACCGCCGTAGTTGCTCAGTGGCTATGGTGTTGGGCTGCTGAGCACGAGGTCGCGGGATCGAATCCCGGCCACGGCGGCCGCATTTCGATGGGGGCGAAATGCGAAAGCACCCGTGTACTTAGATTCAGGTGCACGTTAAAGAACCTCAGGTGTTCGAAATTTCCGGAGTCCTCCACTACGGCGTGCCTCATAATCAGAAAGTGGCTTTGGCACGTAAACCCCATAATTATTAACAACACAATCAGATTACACGAGATTAAGTGGCAATAGACTAAGGAGAAAATCATTGAAAACATTCGAGCAACTTCGATAGACCCAGGCGCGTCCTGCGCTGAGCGATAACGTTTAAACTTTGTTAACCGGTGAAACAGCGATCACCCGAGAAAGGTAAAGACGTACACGTGTCAACATGAATAATTGTGTTCATTGCCAAGCGATATGACTGGACCTTCACATGTTGGGTGTTCGTCTTGAGATCGTGTGATATACGTTGTGTGAGAAGAAACAGGTGCCTTTCACCTATAGTCAGCCTAGTGCAATCCCAACTCTCTCGCATCATGGACGCACAGCCTATCCTAGTTGCAGGTGCTGCATTAAATCGCTCACGGACTTGTAGTGTTTCTGCTAAGATTGCTGACAACCTCGTTAGCAGGAAAGGCAAATCGAAATAAGATCATCTGGTTACTTGTCATGCAAGCAAATCAGGCATGTCGTGTAGCTGTTGTGAAATGATTCAAAGCTGGTTGTTTCGTGACCACACCTATTCTTCGTAGTTTCTACCGCTTCGCACTGCGAAGCGTAGTGCGGACTCCAGTCAAAGGGCCAGGTCAAAGGGTCCATGTTCTTTTCTTTTTTCTTAATTTTTTTGCGCGAATTTTATAAGTGAGTGATGCAATAAAAAGAGCCCGAGCTCTCCATTTCTTTGAGTGTGCAGTTCTCGAGTCAAATGAAGGTCCGAAACGTCTAAACCCCAGAAAAAAATTATCCACAGCCTGATGGTGACCTAAATAATTTAAATACGATAGCTTTTTCCGCAGACACTTCCGTTTTTATTGCTACTGTGTCGTGCCGTGAAGAGGCAGGAGGTGGTCACGCGGGTGCAAGATATTGCAACATCTTCACAATTGTTCCGGCTCACCCAGTCATCTGTTTGCTGCCACATCGGCTCTCGCAACAAGTGGAACAAAGGTGATTGAGTAGGAATTCGCGAGTGTCAAAACCCCGCAATGTCCCTCTACCAGGGGACCATTGTCTGCATCATGACGTCACGACTCAAGTCTCCTCGGAAGTGAAAACGAAACTCGTAGTAAAAGAGCTGTTTTTCCTAGGATTTAGAAGTCTAGGGCCATTATCTAACGACAAATAAAATTAATAGAAGAGAATATATCATTGCTCCTTCGATGCAAATGCATCCCCAGCTGTGCGTGGTGCCGTTCAGTTGCCGCTTGTCTTGCCGTTAGAAGAATCTCCATGAGCAAGCCAACTGATGTAATGCAACACATACCCGCACAGCAAGCAAGTAGTTAGCCGTTGAGTAACATAAATAGGCAACAAACAACTACCTAGCGAACATTAAGAAAGGGTTTCCTAGGAGTGAGAAAACTTTGCAAACTTCAGGTTGCTTTTTTAAAGCGACCTAATTTCCTCGCATGCAGCACCGTCGACAACCAGCTCTATTCGTGACTCCAAGTAAACGCTCAATCCCTAGCGGCCGCGCAGAGAAAGGGCCGATGCAGGTTTGACGAAAGAGGGTGTTCTCTCACGGCATGCGCTGAATGCCTAGCAGTTCTCAAATCGTCTTGATGCCGCCGCGCACAAGCCAGGAAATGAAATGGACGAAAAGACTTGTCGAGATGCCCTATTTCGTCTGGCTGATTTATGAAAACCCTCAGATGGCCACCGCGATCACGCATGACGAAGAGCAGGCAACCGACGACGAGCCAAACACGAATGTCCTGACTGCCGGATGCCACGTCGCCAGAGTGCGCAACACCCGATTGAGAACTGTCCCTTACACATAGCGGCACGAGCACGTGACCACGCAACCACGATTAAGGTCTACGAGAGCTGAATCCGACCAGCGGCTCACAATCGGCAACCCGTGCTTCCCAAGGGAATATTTTTGTGCATGTTAGTTATTCATCCTAATGCTAGTAAAGTAGCACAGTAAGGACGAGGGACAGGCCGAGACAGGATAAGCGCTAAGTTTCCTCGTGAAAGTTAGTGCTTGTCTTGTCTCGACCTGTCGACCTGTCGCCAGGGAGGGAAGCCTCGTACGCAGACTCCCAGCTCCGCCACTGCAGTCAAGTTCCACTTGGCCACTTTATTCCTTTCTCCTCAGCTCATTTCCTAAACCAAGCCAAGAAGCAATTCCTGTCGCAATAAACATATATATGCATCCGTCCGTCCGTCCATCCATCCATCCATCCATCCATCCATCCATGCAATAGTGACAAGCGTCTGTTTAAAACATAGGAGCAAGACAACTGTACGCAATGATGCAATTCCCGCGTTTGAACGCGATAATCGTACCGCATGGCGGTCAGTAATTCTGCACCACAGATAAGCGCTGGATGGTCGCTGGGCTGCATATTCAAAGACAATGCGTCACAAAGGATCTCGCTTTCATCGTATACCACAACGCATAAGCTGCGGGTGGGATGTGTGAACGCGTGCGAACGTTTATAGAGACATGGAGGTGTGGCCAGCCCATCGTGTACGTCTTGCGGTTGCCGCGAGACACTTCAGCACCCGACATGGGAGTGTCCCGCGTTCATTGCGTAGCGCATGTCACTAGTGAGGCCCTATCACCACCTCGGTCTGCAGTGTACGACACTCGACGAATGCTCGTACCCGAATGGTCGTGGGTCTCAGCGCGATCGGGCTCATCGCGCTCTGCTTACGTTTCTAGGATTAAATAACTGAGGCTCGCATTTGCAGCTCAGACATTATTACTTCTATTTAACATTCTGTAGTAGCGTGTCTTTCAGTGGCCTGCCCTACTGTGTGTGACCTGTACTGCATGTTCTACTTTATCCTTTTAGATTTGTACCATTGCTCGTTCTTTTTTCCCTTCGTTGCTATCTTGTATTTCTGTGTCTCTGTCACCTTCCTTCTGAAGAGTAGGCATGCATTGTTCCCTTCCCTGTGGCAATTGCGAGCCTGCTCCTCGCTTTCCCTTTCCTGTCAAATGCATACGTTTTTAAAACAAATAATAATAATTAGCTGTGCTTCTCCAAAGTCCACCGGCGGCGAGAAAAGCGCCGGTGGCCATGTACTCCGAGTTTCACGTTATAATAGCTGAGAACTCTACGTAGGTTAACCTTTTTTCCGCCCGCAAGCAATTATGCTCATCGACCGACTAAAACAAAAAAAGCACTTTTTCACCCACTCACGAGGCAAGGTAAGTGCAGCAAACAAATTTTGTGCGCAAAAAAAGGTCACGCAAATTTATTTATATTCGCATGTTTGATTTATAAAGAGCGCAATAGGTTTCTCCAAAAGTAATTCACAAGAACAATGAGGAAAGAGAAAAGATTGAGACCTCAACAGCCGGCGATCTTGCTACAGTGTCCTGTGCAGCAAGCAAAACCATACATGCGTAACATTTTCACGTATACAAAATAAATCAATTCATGCGCTGTACACTGTACGGTAGTCATAAGAAAGCACTGCAGGGAATAATTATCAGTAGAGTCAGACTTTCTGCACTTTACGTGTGTACCAAAGAGTGACCAATTAAAAATAAATCAAATACTATTTCACGTAGAAAACCAGAAACGAATTTCACACAACACCGTCGGTGAAAAGCACCTCACGGCGCACAGTTCTGAGTCCAGTAATAAAAGTTAAAATGTTATGAAAACAGACACTTTGCACTAGGTATACACGACGTTCTTGAAGCAAAACACTGCTGTACGGCAAGACAGTCTCCCACCGTCACTGCTTGACCACTGGTACGCCTGTCAGAAGTAAACCTACAGATTGGATTTTAATTTATTCAAGACGAAACTAGAAATTACGACTACTGACCTGAACGATATCTGCGCATGAGCTTCTGCAAATAGTCATCTATCCCTCGCTGAATACACTCTACTCGCAAGGTACGAAACTGTCCTTCACGAAGGCCGCCAGTCTCTCACAAAACGCAAGCTCGGGCCTATGGACGGCACAGTGGACGCATCCAGTCCAGGACAGGGACACCCGACCACGTGGGACGCTGTAGTTCTCCGTGAACAGTCGCAAGTCGTAGCTGTCCGTTTCTAGGTGTCGAAGAGCGGGCAGGGCCTTCAGTACGTCGTGCAGGTCTTCGGGCTCGATGTCCAGCTGAGGTAGCGAAAGTTTCGTTTTCAAGGTGAGGTGCTCGAGCCGCGTAAACGGCTGGTGCCGGCCGAAGCGGACGCAGTGTCGCAGGAACTCTAAACACATGCCGTCGTGGCCCAAGCGCGCGGTGGTCAGCTTGTCGTGGGTCGCCGACAAGAATGCGCCGAAAGCTGCTGTCAACATGTCCATACTTATGTCGACGCACTCTAGACTAGGGAACCCGTTTCCGCCCACGGGTGTGTCGTCCGGGGAACCCAGGCACCTCACGAGCCTCAGGGCTTTCAGTTTGGGGCATAGCCTCGATATTGTAGAGAGCCGCACACCGCCGCAATTTTCGAGAGCCAGCTCTTTGAGCGCGGGTAACCTTGCAAGCATCTTCTGCAACTGAGAACTCGCGTCGGCGAACGCTAGGGCTGGACTGATTTCTATCATGATGCTGTGGAGGTTGCAGAAAGCCCGGACGTTGGCGATCTCTTCCAGCGATTCCACAGCCAACTGCAACATTGGGGCGCATCATCAGGTTCATTTTTCAAGAAAGCATGCGACTTTTGTTCACTCCTCTATGTTGTACGATTGTTTCCGAAAAAGAACCTAGCCCTCTCCGCGACCCTACTCATCCCTCCCCTTCTTAGTAGAAACTAAAGAAAGGGTAACAAGAAAATCACAGTTTTTATCACAAAGATTGCATTTAAATGTAGTACCGACTCTAACAGGCTCAACATTGATGTCAAGAGTCGTACAGAATCATGTCTTGCCAGGTTAAATATTTCTAACAAAAATTTAGGAAGCAGACTAGAAGACTAGACAATATAGAAGCTTCCAGCATACGAGTTTTTCTTGTCCCGATATTAGCTTAAGGACGCGATGAACCGCATAGTTTTGGTTGTCCAAGGCCAAGACATCAACTAGGGACAAACGTGAAACTGTCGACACCATGATAAAGTTAATGTTTGGTTTAATCGGCAATCGCTCGTCGAGTAGACTACCCCGAGCACCGTTAACACGACTGTGCGAAATTTGAACAACGCTCATGCAAGTTCACTTCATCAGATGCCGAGATGAGCTATAGTTGGTGATACATAGTACGGCGAATACACAGAGAAGACGAGACACCACCTTAAAAGACACAGGACAAAGCACCATCACGTCTACCTTGTTAAGGAGCTAAACATAGTATACAGTAGGTTGAATAAAGGGAAAATGAGACATCCACCTGTTCGTAGCAATTGCTACAAAGGAAACCCATACGGGTTCCTCGAAAGAAAAGCCTCATAGTTGAAGAAAAATTCATCCTGGTCCGGGACGAATTTTTCTTCAACTATGAGGCTTTTCTTTCGAGGAACCCGTATGGGTTTCCTTTGTAGCAATTGCTACGAACAGGTGGATGTCTCATTTTCCCTTTATTCATTACTTCTCTCCACCTTGCGGGTTTCCGCAGAACTACTACGTCATACAGTGGGTTGTCTAGTGTCCTTCAGTTTATGATTTATTTTCGCAATTTCTATTCGGCATGTCGAGCTCGTACCTGCAATTTCCCCACAGAGGGAAATTTGTCTGCAGCCGTCCTGACGTCGAACGCTATCATTGGACCCATTTGATTGTGCAGCTCTCCGCCGGACGAGTTATCCAAGCAGCCAAGCCAGAGGTGGGTGAAGTTCTTCGATCTACGAACAGCCGAAGTGGTGAGGCCGCACGGCTCCATGAAACATTTCCCGAGCCAGATGGAGTCGATGCGGCGGACCTAAAAAGTGATGAGAATAACATGAGCATATATCTCACTTCTTTCCCCAGCATAATTCCAGCCCACTACTGAACCAAGGTTTTCTAATGCACACCTCCGCAGAACCCAGGCTACGCCTACAAGTTTCTACTTGAATCGCTGCTGCAAATGATTTCGCGCCCTCACCTCTTTTCGCCTCAATTGACGATCATAAAGTTACATTAGAAGACCACCAGGTCTCTGCCTTACGTATTACGTGACCTGCGTGTAATCCGTATTTTCTGCTCCTAAATTTCCACTAGAATTTACATATATATAAGCGTACAACCATTTACTCACTGGGCGTGCATATATATAGTTAAGCAGTTTCCTGAATTAAGCACTCAGTTTCTTGTCACCGTTTGTACCCCGTGTTCCTTGTCCGTTAGACAATTAGAATTTTTAATATTAACCACCTACCAGCTAGATTAGTGCAAGCTAATCCTGAGCACATCATCATCATCATCATCATTATCATCAGCCTGGTTACACCCACTGCAGGACAAAGACCTATCCCGTACTTCTCCAACTACCCCGGTCACGTACTAATTGAGGCCATGTCGTCCCTGCAAACTTATTCTCATCCGCCCACCTAACTTTCTCCCGCCACTGCTACGCTTCCCTTCCCTTGGAATACAGTCCGTAACCCTTAATGAGCATCGGTTATCTTCCCTCCTCATTACATGTCCTGCCCATGCCCATTTCTTTTGCTTGGTTTCAAATATGATCTCATTAACTCGCGTTTGTTCCCTCACTCAATCTGCTCTTTTCTTATCCCTTAACGTTACACCATTCTTCTTTCCATAGCTCTTTGCTTCGTCCTAAATTTAAGTAGAACCCTTTTCGTAAGCCTCCAGGTTTCTGCCCCGTAGGTGAGTACTGCTAAGACAGCTATTATACACTTTTCTCTTGAGGGATAATAGCAACCTGTTGTTCATGATTTCAGAATGCCTGCCAAACGCACCCCAGCCCATTCTTATTCTTGTGATTATTTCAGTGTCATGATCCCGATCCGCAATCACTACCTGCCCTAAGTAGATGTATTCTCTTACGACTTCCAGTGCCTCGCTACCTATCATAAACTGTTGTTCCCTTCCGAGAGTGTTAAGCATTACTTCAGTTTTCTGCAGATTAATTTTTAGGCCTACCCTTCTGCTTTGCCTGGTCAGTGAGCATGCCTTGCAATTGGTCCCCTGAGTTACTAAGCAAGGCAATATCATCAGTGAATCGCAAGTTACTAAGGTATTCTCCATTAACTCTTATCTCCAATTCTTCCCAATTCCAGGTCTCTGAATACCTCCTATAAACACGCAGTGAATAGCATTGGAGATATCGTATCTCCCTGCCTGACACCTTTATTGGGATTTTGTTGCTTTCTTTATGGAGGACTACGGTGGCTGTGGAGCCGCTATAAATAAGTAAATAAATAAATAAATAGATAGGTATCTTTCAGTATTTTTACACACGGCTCGTCTACACCCTGGTTCCGTAATGCCTCCATGACAGCGGAGGTTTTGACAGAAACAAACGCTATTTCGTAATCAATGAAAGCTATATATAAGGGTTGGTTATATTCTGTACATATCTCTATCACCTTATTGACAGTGGGAATATGGTCTATTATTGTTGAGTAGCCTTTACGGAATCCTGCCTGGTCCTTTGCTTGACAGAAGTGTAAGGTGTTCCTGATTCTATTTGCGATTACCTTAGTAAATACTTTGTAGGCAACGGACAGTAAGCTCATCGCTCTATAATTTTTCAAGTCTTTGGCGTCCCCTTTCTTATGGATTAGGATTATGCTAGCGTTTTTCCAAGATTCCGGTACGCTCGAGGTCATGAGGCATTGTGTATACAGGGTGGCCAGTTTCTCTAGAACAATCTGCCCACCATCCTTCATCAAATCTGCTGTTACCTGATTCTCCACAGCTGCCTTCCCCCTTTGCATAGCTCCCAAGGCTTTTACTTCTTCCGGCGTTACTTGTAGGATTTCGAATTCCTCTAGACTATTCTCTCTTCCATTTATCGTTGTGGGTGCCAATGGTACTGTATAAATCTCTACAGAATTCCTCAGCCACTTGAACTATCTCATCCACATTAGTAATGTATTTCCAGCTTTGACTCTTAACGCATACATCTGATTCTTGCTAATTCTTAGTTTCTTCACTGCTGTTAGGCTTCCTCCGGTCCTTAGGGCATGTTCAATTTTATCCATATTATACTTCCTTATGTCAGCTGTCTTACTCTTGTTGATTAATTTCGAAAGTTGTGCCAGTTCTATTCTAGCTCTAGGGTTTGTGGCTTTCATACATTGGCGTTTCTTGATCAGATCCGTCGTATCCTGCGATAGCTTACTGGTATCCTGTCTAACGGAGTTAACACCGACTTCTGTTGCACACTCCTTAATGATGCCCACAACATTGTCGTTCATTGCTTCAACACTAAGGTCCTCTTCCTGAGTTAAAGCCGAATACCTGTTTTGTAATTTGATCTGGAATTCCTCTATTTTCCCTCTTACCGCTAACTCATTGATCGGCTTCTTATGTACCAGGTTCTTCCGTTCCCTCCTCTGGTCTAGGCTTATTCGATTTCTTACGATCCTATGGTCACTGCAGCGCACCTTGCCGAGCACGTCCACATCTTGCATTATGCTAGGGTTAGCGCAGAGTATGAAGTCTATTTCATTTCTAGTCTCGCCGTTCAGGCTCCTTCACGTCCACTTGTGGCTATCCCGCTTGCGGAAGAAGGTATTCATTATCCGCATATTATTCTGTTCCGCAAAGTCTACGAATACCTCTCCTGTGCTATTCCTAGTGCATATGCCATATTCCCCACTGACTTGTCTCCAGCCTGCTTCTTGCCTACCTTGGCATTGAAGTCGCGCATCAGTATAGTGTATTTTGTTTTGACTTTACCCATCGCCGATTCCACGTCTTCATAGAAGCTTTCGGCTTCCTGGTCATCATGACTGGATGTAGGTGCGTAGACCTGTACGACCTTCATTTTGTACCTCTTATTAAGTTTCACAACAAGACCGGCCATCTTCTCGTTGATGCTATAGAATTTGTGTCGCAGGCATATTTGTATATATATATATATATATATATATATATATATATATATATATATATATATATATATATATATATATATATATTGACTCATATTTATCCCTTTATATATATATATATATAAATATATATATATATATATATATATATATATATATATATATATATATATATATATATATATATATATACTATTGCCGTTGACTCAGTGCAATGTCGCTTGATGCCGTGTGTTATGCCAAACGTACGGAACAACGGTAGTCGGCAAGGTGGCGGAGGGTTTGCTGAGAAAACTGTAGCCTGGTGACTCTTTCAGGACGTATAGCTTTCGGTCGATTTCTAACCCGTTTTTTTTTTTTTCCAGTCTGTGAACAGCCTTTCACCGCTGCTGATACAAAGGCGCAGATGTAAAGGGGGGGCATGCTCTCGCGAAACCAAGTTGCCAGGCTCATTCGTCGCAGCACGTAAGCTGTTGTCTCCCTTTCACACGCACGTGCTTTCGCGCGAGAGCTTTGGGGCACATGACAGTTTAGGTGCTGCGCTAGAAAGCTCAGAATGACGGGAGGGGAGGGCGATAGTCGCCTCCTACGCCGGCGCTCAGGCCGCTGGCCACAACACACATATGATGATGGGCCTTATTTGTATCACCACCGATACTATCAATATAGATGCGCTCATATAGGCTACGACAATACACCCAATGCTACGAACATTGCTTATTCATTCTTAAAGCAACAGAGATACGCTTTCAAGTGCAACATTCATCTAACAAAGGGAACAGTTTTCTAGAAACGTTCGGCTATTTGATTTCATTGACAATTACCGTAAATTATTTCTAGACATTTCCTTTTTCTGTAGTTCCAGTTCATTCTTTTATTGCGTCGTTGAGTGTTGACATAACATGCACTCTTTTGCCATAGTAAACAAGTTCACACGAATGCAGAAGGGCAGCGGATTGGGCGAGTTGGTGTTCTATGGTAACAGTAAAATTCAAACAGCGCTAGACGAGAGGACCAGAAAGAGGAGGAGACAAACACGGCGCTGGACTTACTTACACCTGATTTATTTAAAGCAAGAAGTCAACTTATACGTACAAAACTCGGCACGCATGCGCCCGGTGATGTCGCCGGTATGCGCCTGGTCCTGTCGTCTAGCGCTGTTTGAATTTTATTATCACACGAATGAATTCCCAGCTCTCAGCCAGCTTTACCAAGTGCCTTCCTTTGTCTTAGTCTATTACATCGGGTGTTGATTTTCATCCTTAACTAGAATATAGTCGACCGGCCTTTACAAACTGAGTCACACGCATGTTTTTATCGTTGGGTTACCGAAATTGAATTCTGGTGTTTCACGAGCCCAAACTACAAGATTATGAAGCACGTCGTAGTGGTTGTCTCTGAATTTATTTTCGCCACCTGAGGCAAGTCGTAGTGGTTGTCTCCCAATTTTCCCCACCTGGGGTTCCTTAACGAGACCCCCATGCACGGTACACGGACATATATGCATTTGAACCCGGGACTGACCCCGCGTACTCAGTTTTAGCAGCGACCACGATAAGTCACAGGATGCGAGGTAAAATCCTAGCGTTAGGTTTCCTCCCTCTAGAGCGATATTTAGCTCATTTTCAATACCCATTTTCTATACGCACGTTAAGGCCCCTACAAGCAAGATACACGGAGCATAAAGTCCATTGCTTTGTTGCAGGCTCTTCCACGGGAGATGGATGTTTCCTCAACTTCGACGTTTCAAGTGATAACTTTATTGACGTTTTTCCCACGTACGAGAAAACTCGATTTGCACAATAACAGCGAGTACCATACCGATATGTCCCTTCGTACTGTGTATGTTAGCAAAGTATATATGCAACTACTTCCGCACAAACATGTGTATACTAGAGCATAGCCAGATCCACAACTTCCACCTGACTCATGCGTTGTTCTACTAGCTGATCTACAACGGGGGTTAACCTTCCGTCCCTTTTCATGAGTACTTGTGTGCACATTTACTACGCATTTCCGGGGGGCGTTTCAGCAACTAGCGTGCATAGCGACTTTACTTACGTCAGGGCACGTGCGAATGAGCGCCAGTGTAGTCCACGGACTCAAGAGGAGACGGCCTTCACACAGGCCGCCGATGTTGCCCAGCAGTTCCCTCAATTGGCATCGCTCGACCAGCGGCCTAAAGCGGTCCCCGCATGGCTCGTCAATTTCCAAGGCGTGTGTGCAAAGATCGTGCGGCAGCGCTAGGACCTTGACGTTCGGGAACATTCGAATAAGCTTGTGGACCGTGTCCCTGTTGTGCACGATGCATATCTCCTGGGTGCCTCGGAGGAGCTCGCTGGCGGCGCTGGCGTAGCGCTCGCAGGAGTCAAAGGACACGCAACCGCAGAACAGGGCCTTCGAGATGGTCGCCTGTCGTAGCAACTTGTTCTTCGCCAAAGGCACCAGAGACCTGCGGCGCGCGGCCACGAGGTGACCGCGGTCGTCGGCAAGGGAGAGTCCTTCTGGGACCGGCACGTCTTGCGACCAAGCAGTTTTCAGTTTCAGGACGATGTGATCTTCGGAGAGTACCAGGACTTGGGGATCACCGAACTCTCGCACCAGCTCCATAGTCCGGTATACCAGTGCAGTCTCTAATGCCTGAAATTAGCAAAAGGACGAGCGGTTACATTGCGAGCAGCACATATCTGCCCGCTAAGCCTCCCCGTAGATTACACTGGAATCATTGCGTGAGGGCGCGATGAGTTTGGACTCTCGCTCGGCTTATATTCCACTACGGCATGCAGAAATAAAGTAAGCAGCGAAATTAACCGAGCAGAAGAGACAGCTTCATGCTGAAGAAATGACAAGGGAAAGGCAAGTTGACCAGCAGAAATGCAGGATTGCTATTCTAGGATAGCTGAGTGGCGTGGCCAAATATACAAGTAGCATTTAGAGCTACAAGTTACAACAAGGTGTACGTTATATTTGTTTACGCATCAGAAAACGTACATGATTAACTTGCGTTACCACTAGCGGGGTCTCACGGTCTCATTTTGCAACCCATCTGTGCGAGCGACACATGCACGATCACTTGATGTTTTTTTTTTTTCGCGTCTACGCAAAGATACCAAAGTACAGCGCACGACATTAACTCACGCATTACATATCCTAAATGCTTAACTTATGATACAGTTAGTGGGTCGCCTACGGTTTAATCTTGCAAACATGCTCGCTCCCTATTCGCGGTGGGCCCGCCGTGGTGAAGGGCGGCGGGCGCGAACTGCCATTGTTCCCTGTCTTGCTGCCCAAGTCCGTTCAAGTCATTTGCGGACCCTGCGTGTCGAACGCAGGTGCACCATACCCGAGCAAGCATGAAATTTCTGCAAGGATTGCACACTTGGAGGCCTTGTAACTTCTGATCAGCACATGTTTGAGCCTAATAAGTTATACCTACAATGACTGCGTGAGCTCTCTCAAATACGACCCCTCTCGCTTTCTCGGCTTAACAAAAGTATACTGACGCCGAGCAAGAGGCTAAGAGAAACAGCGCTCTGGCTGCCTTTTAGCATACGCGTCAGTTGTCGCCACTGCCCAAATATCTTTTGCTCCGACAGTCGCCGGCTGTCAGTGTCTCTAGCGCGGTACGCAAATCTACCTCTCCGAATTATAACGTGCCCACATGCACATCAGGTTTGCGATAGCTCCTTAAGAATGCGCAGCTGCCGAATGGCCAAAAATGGGCTTGTCCGAATATGGTAAGTTTAGAAAAATCAACGAGGCGGCTGACTATCGCGCGCTATAGTCCAAAGGCTTGTCTGCTTTGGAGATACCTGAGCCGCCAACGTAGGTACAGGTTTAATGCCGTGATTTACTTACTTTTGATTTTGAATAGCAGTGATACGCACACTGGCAACATTTTGCCTGTCAACGTACGTCGCCTACACGGCGGCAAATTTTCCTGCTTACGTGCTATTATTATAAAATTCGACAAAACCGTAAGGGAAGGGGATGTCGAGACAAGGAATGCTACGCTCGTAAATTCGGCGTATAGCACCAGTTCTGAAAAATGCGGACTTAGAATGTGCCATGCAATGCATTTCTGCACCTCTTAAAACTTTTCCGTATTGCATTTTACTACGGCGCCGAAACACAAAGAGCTAGACTAACAGTGGATGTCGCTGAATTTATTAAGTCCGTTTTTCTCCAGATCGGTAAGTAGAACTCCCAGCAAAGTGACATGGTTTCATCGTTGTGCATGTTCACCTTTTAAAGGACAACATTCCGTCTAAAGTGCATAATTTAAAACGAAATCACTGCAATTAAGTTGATGAAAATGAACATCAGGTATATCGCTGATTAACCGGCAAAGGAAATGGGGCCACATGAAGCTTGGTCGACAAATCATCATTCCCCTTAAATTCACTGTACCTCGTAATCGGAGACAGCAATTGAAGAAACACGCTTGGACAAAAATTGCCGTGTAGGAGAAAGCATACACATGAAATCTAATATGCCGCCAAACAACACGCGATTGACAAAGCTCGCTCGCACGCACTCAACAGACACTTCACGTTCGACTATAGTGTCAAACACACGACATGTGCGACGCACCATGAAAGGCCCCATCTTGAAATGAATTCCGGGCGACACATAGACCCGACGAGAAGAACAGCGGAGATGATGAAGTGACTGATTGATTGATCCATCCCTTCCTTCATTCATGAGGCTTAACGTTCCAAACAAACATCGGAGCTATGAGACAGGCAGCAGTAGATTGGCACCAGGATAATGTTAACCACTAGGGGTTGATTGAGGTCCGCGTCAATTAAGCTCCCGAGCGTTTTTTCACATTTCACCCATTTCAAAACGCGGCCGCCGCGACAGAAAACCGACCCCGCGACCTCCTAGCCACGGCGATTAATTTTGAGCACGCGCACACGCACGCAAACGTAAACTCAGTGTCACGCAAGTTTAAGCTCCGAGCACAGGGTCTGCATACACACAGTTCTGCTGCGCCGAAATCAACACACTTTCAGTTTGGCAGCGCAACTGAGTGTGGCTGCAGAAGCGCCAAAAAATACATTGCATGCATGTTGGCAGGGCATGCATCACCGCTCATTGATACAGCGTGCCCATCGCGCATGAGTAACAAAACGCCCGGAGTCAGCAAACAACCAACAAAACTGCTATGTTCTGGCCGACAAAAACAGTAGCAGTGACTTACCGTTATGGAGTGGTTTACTCGAACTTAGCGTCACACACGGCCGATGGAGATCCAATGCTCGCGGATACGTATTCCAGGGCAGAGAAAGCGTTTTGCGTACAGACGAACCTTTGCTTAACTGGAGTTATGCTGACTGCACACACGCCAGCGAGACAGCGATGCAGGCACCGCTGAGTTCAACAATCTAATCGATACAAATCCAACCTACAACTTGTCACACGCAATGCTTACAAAGAAAGCGCTATGTTGATAACGAAATCAACTCCGATGCGAGTATAGTACGACCACTATAGCATCTACGAGTAAACCTCCGGATCAGGGAAATTAGACGTTTCGCTAGTTACGTATCCCCGCAATAGAACAACGCTATCGAATTCAGCGCCCTCGCCGGCCTTTCAGTGAAGAGTATGACCTATATAGCAGAGCGGGACTAGTAGACTCTAAGCAGGCCGTACTGTTGTGTGTACTGCCAAATGGAAGGTGCGCCGCATGCGTAGAAAGTGTGGCGTAGCAAAAAGGAAAAAAGAACGAAATAAAAAAAATTTGTGTGGCAGCAGCGCGATCGAGGTTGAATTATGCTCGCCGGTAGGAGAGGCGGGCCATCGAGCTCAGCTACGCGTATTTCGCCCTTTTATTTGTGGTTGCTACATTGATACGGTCTTTTTTCTGCGCGTCAATTTTCTATATGCAATGCGAGTAGATCTCGGCTGTTAACTCAGACTGCTTATTTATTTATTTTTTACACAGCTGACGCACAGTTCGAAACTATTTTTGCAAACTGTTCCAGCTTAGCGAGTCTTAGAACGATCGGACTGTCATGTTCGCAGTCATACTAGCTCTATACGCCTCTTCCAAATTCTGTCAACATATACCCAGAATGTTTAGTCCGCTTGTTCATCTTGCCTTTTTAGCCCACATGACAAGAAATGTATCTTTGACAGAATAACATGCTTGAATACGCAGGCAAATTCCGCGCACACCTGCTGTCCACCAGCTGTGTGAGCTCCGTGTTCGACGTGGAAATAACGTACACGACGGCATCTTAATGATCTCCTGATTTCGCCACTTTCACATAGAGTAGGTTCATACGCGCAATGTTATAACGTCACTTACCACTTACCTCCGTGCGCTGTACCAGCATAGCGCATTTTGATGTTAGAGCAGGTCGCAGTGTTTAGAACGAGGATTCTGCAGCACCTGCTGAAACGTTACCTCAGGGACGGCAGCTCAATTGTTTCGACCTTTGTTCTTTCCCATCGGATCTCGGTCTATTTTAGAACTTGGCTATGTCGTAGGAAGGATTCGGTGGCACTATGGGATGGGATGTCGCTGCGTGGAATAATGCCCAATTTATAGTGAACTGTACGTAAAATAAAACCAAAGGAATCAATATTCTCTCCTGGATACACGAGTCTTGTAGCCGACTCAAAAATATCCGGATGATTAACATGTGCCCTGTCAGTCAAGATCATAGAATCCCTGCGCCACTGACATCCCCCTGCCACCACGAGACACGGTCGTGTTAGGCATCGCCTGACGTTGGTGCGCAGACGCGAGTATAAGTGGGTGCGCGAGAATGAAATTCTGGGCGCTTTTGCTCTTTGAAAACACGACTTTGCCTGGGTACTATGGAGATCTTCGTTTGCTCGATTCGTATGCGCTTGTCCCTAGGCGTGCTGGCACTGCGGAATGAGGTCGTGCGCTGGACATGCCCATGTGCGAGTTTGTCTACGCTCCGACGCTGGCTGCCGGCGAGGTGAACCACATGAAGCAGTGGGCACTGACGCCCCCTTGCGTGATCGCTCTGTCTAAATGTACGTCGGACAGACTTTGTCGACGTACCTTGCTGATAACAAGTTCAAATAAATAAGTTGCGCTTACCTGTGCGATCAGTAGTACACTGCAACCCGGAATTCCAGGTACTTAGCGAGGATGCCACAACATCTAGCTTTTTTCGAAATCCGCGCCGTTCGCCGAAAACATTTGCGGCCGGCTGTGCAACAGTTGCGTGATATTAAACTTATTTTTGCCGCCCTCCGAATGTGTCAGAGCCCATCCGGACATTCCTTACCGTGGAGAAGCAGATGATGGCGTCCCAGCAGTCTTGCAGAGTAGCTCTTATGCAGGACAGCCCACGATGTAGTGACGATAAAGAATCAGTCGTCAGAGCCAATTGCCAATCTGTGAGTCCCGAATCGAACACTTTTTTGGGCGCGCTACTGTCCATCTAAAGTAACACTAACAGCGCGACGATAGCGGTGAGCACAGTCGTCGGTTGTCAAAATTTGATCCACAGGCCAAGAACCTCGCTTCCGGTCATTCATTACAGGTAACTTAATATGGCGAAGAGTTATCGATTCACACCCCGCATCAGGAAGTGAACTTCCTTTTGTACAAACATATCGGAGGTCAGCGTGGTGGATCAGGCGAGATCACGATGTTCTCGTTTGCTAGCTGCGCCAGGGTTACCACCAGAGCATCGGCCGCTTCTTTTAGCACGACGCCCGTGAGCATGACCTCTCCTATCAACGGGAGGGGGGTTTCCGGCATAAAACGACGCACTTCCGCCAGATGTGTCGCAGTTACGACGGTGGAGAATGAGACAATGCCAAAGGCGTGGCTTTGAAAGGTAGGTGACCTTACGCCCAGAAAAAAACAAGTAACACTCGGAGCTCAACGGAGCAGATAGCACAATCGTCGTAATCGGATCTCCGAGTCAAACGCATCGGCCGTTTGTACACAGCCCACCGCTGATTGCAGCGTAACGGTGCGGCTCGCGTCCGTTACAGAATTTACTGCGCTATTCGCGTCACGCGCACAATCTAGCTGATTAAACAAGATAATTCGCTATAGTATCGACGCCAACGTTCGATAAGATTTCGGTAAACGAAAGGGCGTCTTGCCACGATCAGTAACGTTGCAACACTTGCAAGCCAGCACAAAAAAGAAAAGTTACGACGATAAGGCTACTCCCTAATGCGAAATATTAACGCAGCTCTATACGTGTTTTCACTTTGCGTGTCAATATTTGAAATGTGAATATGAAGGTACACGATGTCTATTAGCAAGAAGACGCCGTGAGTAGCGCGCTTTGTTTCCAAACAGACGACACGCGCTACTCTGGCGCCACATCGTAGCCATTGTCGCCGCACAGCCCGTCTTGCACGGTACTGCGCTTTTCTACCAACGATGAGAGAGGCACCGCGTAGCGGGAAAATGGTGCTGCCAGTGCCAGTGGCGACGACACCTAACGCAACGTTACATCGAGACTTCCTCGTAGCCGTTCACCTTCGCCCTTTGCAGGAACATTGATCCCACGCCATACACGCTGGTAACGCGGCCTGACGTCAGCAGCTCACGCCGCGGGAGAGCACAGCCCATCCTACCTGACGCCAACCTGCCCACCCCCCTTTGGAGGCCCAGATGAGATCGCCCGCGCGGCTGCAGATGCCTTGACCGCCGGCAACTCGGCGCATGCGCAGACCATTTCCCCTCCGCTACGGTGGCTAGACCTCAGCTCCTCCTCCACTTCCCTCCCCGCGCGCTCTTCTGTCGCCTACTGCTGCGTTCCGCGTTCGCTTTCATCTTTCAATGAGCTTGTTCACTCGGTTACGGCGAGGAACGACACCTACGCTCAAGAGAGAGAGAAAAAGGCAAAGGAAAGACACGGAGGTTAACCAGAGATTATCTCCGGTTGCCTACCCTGTACTGGGGGAGGGGAAAGGGGATGCAATAGGTGAGAAAGAAAGAAGGATAAAAAAGGAAAAAAAAACTAAGCACACACACGCACGTACACACGAACTATTTCTGTGGGCACTGTCACGCAACCCGCAACGGCATTCCTAGACTTACGCAGTGTCACCGTACAGTCCTGCGCCACACAGTGTACTGTCACAATTTGTCAGAAAGTCCCGTGTCTTTCAAGTGTCGCAGCAGCGCCTTCATAGCGGATCGCGCTGATGTTCGCATAGGCCAGGTTCCAAGGATCTTGTTTTCTGTCTTTGGGCGCTTGTCCAGTTTGTCTAAGGTGGCTGAGAGGACAGTTCTTTGTGGGTTAAAACGAGAGCACTGACAAAGAAGATGCTCGATCGTTTCGTTGCACCCGCAGAAGTCACACAGTGGGCTGTTGGCCATTCCGATAAGGAAAGAGTAGGCATTTGAAAATGCTACTCCAAGCCATAGACGGATAAGAAGGGTGCAGTCTCGGGCGGACTCAACGTAAGAACGGGCGCCTAAGAGCTGCGCTCTAAAACAGTAACCAGTAAAATATAAACAATGTACTCGTGTCGGTTCCCTTTCGTTAATAGCAGCGTCCCTATGAGGCAAACAGAACATGAAACGGAAACAGTACATGTGACGAACCTTGCATGCTCGTCACTTTATCCCGTAATTAATTTATTTGCCTACAAGTAGAAAGGAAGTTGTAACGTCGTCGCGAAGCTTGTCGTAGCTCGCGTTATTTATGCATCTTTTTCATTTACTTATATAATTATATTCCATAGTTTCATGTGCCATAACAACAACGTAATAATAAAATTACTAGTTGAGTCGGTTCATACTAATTAATGAATACTCTTAAGCGAAGTTTTAAGACGGGGCAAGAGAAGACAACGGCAAACCGGAGAAGCGCTATTGGCAACTAATCTCTGCTGTGAACAGTTTGGCCACTTATATACGCAGCAGAACAAGTTTGCGCAAGCGCTCTGCGCATCAAGCCACAAATGCGTCATATCACAGAAGCGAACAGATGACTGCATGTTTTCTAAAACTGTTTTTGTTTGCTACGCGACAGCCGACGTAGCGCTAACACAGGCGCTCGTTCTTTCTGATATGCTTCCATGAATTCCCTGCCCAAAGCATTCCCATTCCTGCCTAGAATCCGAACACCAGTAAAAATTAGCGCACATGCTCAGGACCTACAATCCATACCCACGTGAAATGAAGTTTCATTAGCTACTGATCGCTCGTGTTCCCGTGCCCGACCGTTAACGCATCAGCCGGTTTGTCCGATGTAGACTTTTCCGCAAATGGAATCTCGCGCACAACGCCAACAAATCGGCAACACCTAAGTTGCTGCAGATGGCACTGTTATCTCAAAGACAATGTGCTGCTTTTCACTTTCTGTTCAAGATATGTTGCAGCTCGTTTGACACACCTAAAGGTAAATCACTGTAATACGTACACATATGTATCTCACACAAAGTGCACGCCCAGGGCAAAAAAATAAAGAAGGCCCAGTTAGTACCTCTTACCTGTCACTGCGAAATTTTACGAATTCTGAAGCCCACAGGTTGGCAGGCAGGCTAAGTTGCTAATTAGCCCATCAGTCTGTCCTTGTGAGGTATGCTAATTGTACTTCTTACTGCGAAAGACTAATGACCTTGGGTCAGCAGAAGATCGACCAATGTCTCGTGTTCCGTCATACGAAAAAAAAAACTGCAGTGGACGTGTGCCATCTTGGTAAATCTGAACCCATTTTACATCAAAGCTGTTTCTTTTCTACGGTCAAAATAAGAATTTCAGTTGCCTGTAATGAGATCACGTACCTTAAAATGTTGCCCGTATAGCACTCGCCTGTTGGAAACTTTGGCCGCGTACAATACTTTCAAGCCCTACTTAACGAACTTCACTAAGGTGATTCATCCATGCACATTACACTTCGGCAGAACACTGGCAACATGGCCTACGTCTCCTTCCAGTTTTTTCCCGCTAACTCTATCTCAGTTTCGTTCGCAGTTCTACGAGGGCAGCGGGATAAATTCTGGTTGTTCGAAAAAGACAGCTACAATTTTCCGGATCGCTAGCATACGTAATTTGTGGTTAATGCCATAAACAGACCACACCTATTGAAACTCGCCCATACGTTACCCATAATATGCGTGTAAAAAATATAAACAAGGCACTTTGTTTAAGTCCCTAGTGAACCAGGGTAACCTGCTACAAACTTCACATGACGCATTAAAAAAAACGTTTAGTATCGCGCGTGACAGAAATGTGTGCTGTGATTTTTTTGTCCTAAGCGCTTGGTTCTTTTGGTTTCCTTACTAGATATATATTTTATACTGTTGTCATTGCTACGCAAAAAGGAGTAGCCATCGCCATTATAAGGTGACGCCTATTCCGCTTTTATTCATTTACATTTTAGAAAATCGGTGTAGTAATTTCTAGCAAAGCACCCAATCAGACCAGGAACGCTAAAGTTTCTCCACACAATGCACTAAACACCAACCCCATTTTCGCAAAATATAAACTTGGCGTAAAGCAGAGAAACCTCACGATATTTCAACGCAGAGATTAAAAAATCTGTTTGAAATGTTCGAACATTTGATGCATAGTTTTTTTTTCGGAAGCTGCAGTTGATCCACACATTTAACTTCACACAGATATTCGTAGTAATATTCCCCGCTTTTCATAAAAAATTCATATTGGTGGCACTTGGTCGTTCTGCCATGACAAAGGGCTGTATTCTGCGCCGCTCATGAGACACACGCATATCACACCGGAGTGCTTGCATATGTAATTCATTACAAACGAAGCGATTAACCCACACACCTCAAATTTTGCTTCTGCATCACCCATTACCATATTCTTACATTTACCACACATAAACAAGAAGCCCCTTTGTTTCTCAAAGGATGCTGGGAGAAGATTCCATAACACATAGAACAAGGGTTCAAAAAATACTTTTAACGCCCCTAATTGATTGAGAAACATCAAAATTCCGCGCCACATTGCAATTGACATGGCTGCCATCGCAATTGAATATAAAGTTACTGCAACGCACAGTTTTATCGGGACGTTCGGAAATGTAGTTGATGATAGCGGCGTCAGTCATTTTAACACTTGCTTAAGGAATTTTTTTCCCAAACGCTGTACTGGACCACGGGCATTCAAATCCGCACATACATTTGCGATAGTGATGAAACGCATTTTTCTTCGTCTGCTCTTGGCGGTGTTCGTGGTTATGACAGCTTATGCTTAGGGCAGCGTGCTCAATTTTGCGGTGCTTCTAAAATGCACCACTAGCGCTCCGGAGCACTTGCACACGTATCTATTTGCAAAGGCAGTAATTCACTCACCCAACTCTGCCCACATCATTGCTCAAATCATGCCCCTTGTTTTCTTTAAGTGTGAAAAAAAAAGGTGCGTAGCTTAGTTCCCCTAGGGCAGTCGAAAAACCAACTGCGAACCCTTAATGAAGCACGAAGATAAGATAAAAACGAAAGTTAAGGTATTATTTGCGACATTTCAAATGAGCGCAGGAACGTGAAAGATTCGGAACACATTAAACCTCGCATTTCCCATAAAGTTCCATGAATTTGAAGCTGGTATCTTGTACAGTTGTTTTCGGATTTCAGAAAAATATTACACAGAATGACACTATGACATCTCTAAGAAGTATTATTATTTTCTTTCATTTTTGAAAGGCAGTTCTTGATCTACACGTATTTAATTGTCCAATGAGATTAGCCGTAAATGTTCCCCCCAGTAATGCGACGGCTGCCTGCCACATTTTGCACCACTCGTAAAACTCAATTATATATGCTTAGAGGGGCCTAAATACTTAACTCACTGCACAAGCTGTAGTAAGCCACAAAACTCCTAATTTCGCCTACGCACAAGCCACAATGTTCCCCTTATTTCTACCGAAATATTAAGTTTGCGTAACCTAATAGTTCCCTCGGGACACTGTGAAACATAGCTTAAAATATTGATGTAACGCTTTCGAGCATTTGCGAAATATTTTTTTATTTTACGAAGACTGTATTCTCTTCACAAATATTTGTCTTTACACACAAATTTTCCGTAGCGTTTTCCCCGACTTCGCTAAATGTGACTGTGGCTGAATATCTAGTTCCGCCATAGCAGAATGCTCTATTTTGCGCCATACAAATAGCGCTCCGTAGCACTTGCAGGCGTACTTTATTTCAAAGCCCGTAACGAACCCGCATACTTAAAATTTTCCTTACACATTACCCATAACGTGCCCCTTGCTTTTGCCAAATACAAACTAGGCGCGTCATTTAATTCGCTGAGGACAGCGGAGATACAAACTGCGAACTACATCTGACGCACGAAAATATGGGGGAGGGGGGGGGGGGGGCGACGATTGCTGAGTAATTATTTGCAGCGCTTGTAGTTATATGCCCATAACGTGAAACTTTCGCCCCAAATTAAACATAACGGCTGCTTTATTCTCACTGAACTTGTAGTGCGTGTGTTCCAAAGTTGTTTTAGGACTGTGGAAAACATTGCGGAAACCGGCGGTATGACACTGTGGAACACTTCAGTAACTTTCTACCAAGGCTGTAGTTAACCAACTTTGTTTAAAGATTTAACGTTCTTCACTCGCAAGCTGCTTCCTTCTTCAACGAAATATCAACATTCTGGCTCACCTATTTAACTGAGGAACCCGAGGAAATGCAACAAGTCTCCTATAAGGCGTAAAAATTGGATGACCAGGGTTCAGAATTTATTTTCGAAGCACATAATTCATGCACGAACTTCGAACTTTCGGTACACGTCACATACATAGTGGCGCCAATTTCCCACCGATACAAATTTTTGCCGTTTGCAATGCTCCTATGAATACGGGGTAACATTCTAAGCGTTTATTATAACCCCTATAAACGAGCCTGAAGTGAGGATTAAGTAATCTTCAATTGAGCCCTAATTGACACACTCGCACGCTTCAACATTCGCCTGCCCTAGTTGCCCCCTAAAGGTCCCCACAAACTCTCAAAACACGAACTTCGCGAATAATAATTCTCCCTTTAAAAAAAAAAGTGACAACTGGCTCACAACATTTCTGAGCATGAACAGCTGCTCTATAAAACAGGAGCGGATACTTACCAGTGACGTGTGAGGCACCGAATCACAGTGCACCGCCCGAAGGCTATTATTGGATACGTCGACCCTATCACTGAGCATGCTCGACAGACAAGCGAGTTCCTGCCTACCTACACGTGCTGCTTGCTTTCACAGGAGCGAGGCCGGCGAGAAGTTGGAGGAGTACCGTGCAGACCGCCTGAAAGCGTCGTCAACTACTAAACGTTATGGGTTTGACAGTCGAGATCAATCGCCTGTCCAGACTGCCAAATGACCTGAAGCGGCCAGCAGAAAGCGACGCCGAATGCGAAAGTATAAGGTGGCATCGCGAAGCCGACGGTTTCAAATTATTTCGAGTTCCCCCCACTAGTGTTCCTGTATATGCTCCCTGCGGGAGCATATACAGGAAAGGGGTGGAAAGTAGTGTTCCTGTATATGCTCCCTGCGGGAGCATATACAGGAAAACTACCCCCCACTGGAATATGCCGCCATCCGGCGGCGAACAGCACAATCGAAAAAAAAGGGGGCTGCCCTTGAACGTAGCCCCCGAAATCGGCGCTGTGGCGCGAAAATGTACGCGTGGATGATGCAGTACACAGAGTCACAAGCCCAGTGCAACCCACTTGCCTGGTTGCTGGCTGACCTGGGCGTGGGGCGACGATTATTTTCAGGCTTAGTTACGCAGGCCTGCAGTGCGTTTGCTTCAACCTTTGTTGCTTTGAGGGGCGTTATGCAGAATAGCTGTTTCAGTTATGTACTCCTAAGGACGGTATTTTGAACAAATTTTTATTATTATTTCGTCCTCTGTTTTTCCTATCGTCCGTCGCTCCCACAGGCTGTTAAAGCGACGCTTCGCCAGGTTCGTGTCACGGGTTTAAGGCTGTCGAACTCAGCCCCGTCTCCCGGAAGGCAACACAGTTATACAGCAAAAATAATTTGGATTACGCTTAAGCTTGGCTTTTCAAAGTGGAACGCGATAGTATTCAAAGATCCCCGACTGTTTCTCATGCTTGCTGGCCGCTGTAGCTTATGTAACCGTAATGTTTACCGGGACACTCTGGCGGCTAGCTTCCTGGCAAAGTGTGGCCTCTTGCGTGGGTCGATCCGCAGAGGTCGTGAGGTGATCCCTTAAGAACAGAATGTATGGGCAGTAATTTCGTGTTTAAACATTTATTCTAAAGAGCAAGTTATGGGCGCCTACCGACTTTTCAACTACGTTGATGTGGCCAGAAAACTTTACCAAAGAAAAAATGCCAAGGGAACATGTAACACTAATTTATTTGCGTATTTATGGATCTTGGATGCAAAAGCATATCAACAGCTCTCGCGAGAAACGCTCAGAGAAAGACGCTTGGGAAAAAAAAAACGACGACGACTTGAACATTTGCTTGCTTGCTGCACAAGGGCAGCAGGGAATATCTGTACGAAATATCTCTATAAAAGAAAACACAAATCAACGTATACACTTTACACCGCGCTCTAGTTCTTGAAAAGAAGTCATCGCGCTTTTTTATGAATGAGCGGCGCGACGCAAGCGCTGTAACAAGCTTCTAAACTGGTGGTGTCCATATGTAAACCGTCAGTAGTAGCATTCGCCCTCGTCTGTTCACTGTGTCCTAGCCGAAATATTAAGCGCTAAGCCTTCCAGTCAACTGAGTACGCAAGCAGCAGCAAAAGTTTAACTGCAGAAACTGACAGGAAATACATCCTTTAAAATCTCAGTTTTTTTAGCGACTTTGCTGTTGCAGATTCTGCCAGCCTAAACCACCTGTCTCTATAAACTTTCTCAAAGCAAGTAGCGCTCTGGCGTCTTTCAAAATAGGACTTCCAACGGCACATTCGGAGGGGAGACCAGTGACCGAAACTTTGGCGTGAACTGAATTTATTTTCGCAAAGCTTGACAAAACATGCGTAAATTCGTAACAAGAGCCCAAATGTGTTAACTTCAATTAAAATCCGGGACAGTGGGCAGGTATGCTTGAGGGACTAAATCCCAAGAAGTTCCCTATTCAAAGGTTTATCTAAGCTGGAAGATGTGATGGGAGAAACGTCACGATACTTGAAGCAAACAAGTCATTTTGAAGCAAAGAACTGCTGCATGGCACGACATTGCTGCACCAATCCTGTATGTCGATGAGAAAAGTGTTCGGCGCAGATTCTATTGTTCATTGACATTCATGACAAAGAGAGAATGATACGAGTATTGTGGGCAGACTGACATCTGCAGATGCTCACTTACACTCGTTTGCAGATCACTCACGCGCTGAAGATGGCGCACCACAATTTTCTAGAGTTCTCCGTACTATGCTCTAATCAAATCAGACGCCATGAAGGGCGCAATGTTTTCAGTCCACGGACGCCCTGCTTTCTCGACGGAGCAGTAGACGCACGCAGTCCAAGACAATGACACCCAACCGCGTGGAACGCTGTAGTTCTCGAAGAACAGTCGGAGGTCGTAGCTGTCCGTCTCAAGGTGTCTAAGCACGGGTAGGGCCTTGAGCACGTCGTGCAGGTCCCCTGGTGCGAGTCCCAACGCACGCACTGACCAACTGGTTCTCAATGTCAAGTGTTCGAGGCGTGCAAAAGGCAGGGGTCGAGCTTGATGCATGCAGTATTGCAGAAACATTAGGCACATGTCGTCGTCTAGAAAGCGCGCGATCCGAAGGTTGCTGTGCGTGGCAGACAACAACGAGTTGAAAGCGACATTCGGGATCTGGACACTCACCTCAACGTGCTCCAGATAACGGAATGCGTTGGCGTCCCCTGCGGTCTCCTCTGAGGATACAATGCACATTGCGAGCTTAAGGATCTTTATCTTTGGACACATCTTAGCAATTGTAGAGAGTTGCAGACCGCCGCAATGCACTAGAACCAGTTCTTCGAGATCTGGCCAGCTTTTCAGTAGCTGCTTCAGTACAGCATCGGTATTGGCGAAGGCATCGCTTGAAGCGGCGAGTACATGGATGCTACGGAGATTACGGAAACCTGAGATCTTGGCGAGCGCTTTCGGCGTGGCTACTGCTACCTGCAAAGTTTGGAAACTGCATTAGGTTCGCTTCTAAAAGAATGGCGTTTTGCCATGCCTAAGGATTAGTTTAAAACAGAGATATCGTACCGCTAGACCATATACATGGGAACCACTTGGTGGCTTATCATGGCCAAGACAGAGCGAACGCTGAAGAAATGATTACGGACAATGACCCCAGCCCTTTTATGCCTTATGGGTTAGAGGCACAAGAAACGACGTTGCGTCCGATGCCTTTGATTTGTTGTCCCGTGTTCGTGCTGTTTCATCGCCCGTGATGAGTTCTTACCTTCAACTTCTGGACAGACGGAAACTTCTTTGCAGCGAGCGCGATGTCAGTTGCTACTGCTGGGTTTAATGGGTGTCCGGATGAGACGATGTCCTGAGAATGGAGCCAAATGTGGGTGAACTTCTCTGCCTGACGATGCTTCTTCATGGTGGGCAAGCCGCGGGATTCCATGAGGCAATTCACGATATAGCCAGTGTCGATGCGACACACCTACATAAGAAGATCATCGTCAGACTGTTTCACTGCTGAACCCAGGTTTCTGCCGGAGGCCCCAGACATCTGTCCGGCATCAGATAGACAGATTCCATGCCTACAAATACATTAACGCAATTTGTGTACATAAACTTCGCACTTGACTACTTTCTCTATCTTTTCCTCTCTTTATCTCTATCTCCTAATAGACCTCCGCCCATCTACCTTTAATCTGGCTCACAGGAGCCAGACTAAACCTTTAATCTGGCTATTACAGGAGGTGGCTCATCCACCTCCTGTAATATTAAAGCGACCCTTTCTTTTATTGGTAGGGTGGTGTAGAGGTTTTTTGTTGTTGTTGTTGAAGACTGGGGAGTGAAAGGTAGGCCCGATGCACTTGAGAGTAACTGTCTCTCAATAGGATGAGCAAAACAAGAACAAGGTGAAAGCAGGAGCTAACACTTAGACAAGTGGACCTGTCTTCTTCTACGCGCATTGAAGAAGACAAGTCCACTTGTCGAAACGTTGGTTCCTGCTTTCACCTTGTTCTCGTTTTGTTCATCGTCTAGAATTTCCATTTCCCGCCTTCCCCGCGTTGTCTCTCAATAGATGCCACCTCAACTGCACGCCAAAGGACTAGGAAAATAAAGAGGGATGAGTAGAGCACAGCTTTATTGGGATATAAGTGTCGATGGCGATCGAATTTTCGAGAGAGTGGTGCAGCCCGTGATGACGGGGATAAGTGTCTCACCGTGAGAAGGAAGCCGGGAAGGACTTACCGGGAAAGGGAGTTCATAAGCCAGAGAAACGCGAAACCTCCTCGAACATCTCGCACCAGTTGTCTCTGACGTCATAGATGTTAACGGCATGCGTTCGGGCCTAGCAAGCATTTACCGCTTAAGATAGACTGGCATTGTATTATAAAAGTAAGCCTGAACTTGGCGACCTTATAAAACTTCCACTGAGCCACAGCCAAAATACGGAAAAATACTATGAAATCTGTGCTGTCACGCTGGCACGCATCGCTGGGGTTACGGAGCGAAATTTCTAAAAATGAAATTGTGCTTTACGTCCTATAGTAATAAGGAACCTATTACAGCGAAATTAACTCGAAAAAGTTGTGAAACATTTTATCAGCTTAAACTAACTTAGCGTTTTTCTTCAGTAACCTTGAAGAAATAAACAAGTTGTTATGAGCAAGGAGCACCAACGGAACTGAATGACTCGATTTTCAAGACGACGCAGTGCTACCACCACCATTCGAAGCGAACAATAAAACCAATCAAACTGACAGCAAGTTTTTTTCCTTTATTTTTATTGGAAAATGAAATATGAGAGAGGTAAATCTACGGTAACTTCTATATTCTTAAAAAGAAAAAAAAATGCTAGTGAATATGGCAGACTAAGGGCTGTCTGTAGGAGCCCAAACAACAGACCCCGCCTTACGATTCTGTTGCTACACCGATTATCGGAAACTTTCAGCGTATGATAACAGACCGAAGGTTGATACAAACGTAATAGATTGCCAACTGGCAACTCGTTCCTTCCTTATATTCGTATCTGCCGTGAAAATGCTGCGTAAGGACATTCGAGTTAGTTTTTAGGAAGACCAGCTGAAGGGCTCCTGGCCCAATTTTTCTCGGATCAATAAATTTACGCCGAACTACCGATAGAGCTACGGTGCCGACTGTCACTTTGTCCCCTTTGTTAGGCATTTGTGTACAGGTATGAAAAGTTTATAACAGCTGTGTCTTACCAGTACTCACCTACGGGGGAGAAACATAGACGCTTACGAAAAGGGTTCTACTTAAATTGAGGACGACGCAACGAGCTATGGAAAGAAGAACGATGAGTGTAACGCTAAGGGTATAAGAAGAGAGCAGATTGGGTGAGGTAGCAAACGCGAATTAATGACATGTTAGTTGAAATCAAGAAAAAGAAATGGGCATGGGCAGGGCATGTAATGAGAAGGGAAGATAACCGATGGTCAATAAGGATTACGGACTGGATTCCAAGAGAAGGGGAGCGTAGCAGGGGGTGGCAGAAAGTTAGCTGGACGGATGAGATTAAGAAGTTTGCAGAGACAACATGGCCACAATTAGCACATGACCGGGGTAATTGAAGTATGGGAGAGGCCTTTGTCCTGCAGTGGGCGTAGCCAGGCTGATGATGATGATGAAAACTAAGGAAAGCGCTGACAAGCTTCATGCGTGGCAACGTCACTCACATCAGTGCAAGTGCGCAGAAGCGCCTGCACGGTCTCCCAACTCATCATCAGGCTGCCCTCGCTAAGGCAGCCGGTGCTGCCCACCAGCTGCCTAAGCTGACTGTGCTCGACCAGCGGTGCAGAGCGGTCCCTCCATGGCTCGTCCCACTCCAAGGTGTGTGCGCAGTTATCGTGCACCAACGCCAGGACCCGAGCGTTCGGAAACATGCGAATAAGCTTGTAGACCTTGTCTGTGTTGTGCACGATGCATATCTCCTGAGTTTCTCGAAGCAGCTCGGTAGCGGCCCTGGCGTAGACGTACGAGGAGTCGAAGGACGCACAACCACAGAATAGCGCCTTGGAGATCTTCGCCACGTGTGGCAGCACACTCTTCGCCACGGAAACCAAAGATTTCTGGTTCGCGATCAAGAGAAGACCATTTTCTTTGGTAAGCGATAGTCCTTCTGGAACAGCCACGTCTCGCGGCCAAGCTGTTTGCAGTTTAAGCACGATATAATCTTCGGCAATGAGCAGGAGTGGGGGATGCCCGAACTCTCTCACCAGCTCCATTGTACTGTATACGTGCATTGTCTAATGCCTGGAAGAAATAAAAAGAAAATAAGAGTTAGATTGCATATGGCGGACGTTTTTCGACAGCAGCACAAGCCAGCACTCCGTGCCATAAATTGAATTCTGTGCTGTAAATTGCACAATGTGATTGATGAAATCGCCTATATTTTTTTTTCTTTTGTAAGGGATATTCTAATGCAATGTTTATGCTGTTCCACAACATCCTTGAAAAATGCGAATATGCAAACACGAACTCAGGCGGAAGCACATTATGAGACTTCGACGCAGCGCTGTCACAATGGCGAAGGCATTGCTTGAATGTCTGCTGCGAGGACATTGTTGAGGATGAGAGGTGTGCGCAGTGAGAAGTACGCCATTGTTGCGCTGTAGACAAATTCATTGTAGCAGGTTCATGAATATGTTCAGTGCGAACAAACTTACACTAACGCTAAGCATGCGCTCTATGTCACACACTCACGCATACATATTCTATAGGCATTAAAGGATCATCGTCTGTAGACAAAATACACAATAAAAAGCACCCTGCTTTATAAGGTCAGACATAAGCCCGCTAACTGTATATAACGAAACACCAAAGATCACGCATCACCATGGTACTTTGTGTAGTGTAGCAGATCCATTATCGGAGTCGCGCCGGCGTTGAGTGTCTTGCGGCTGAGGTACTCTTAAATTGAAACGGGTCGTCAGACGGTGCGCAATACGAGATACATGGACGTAACTCAAGGAACATAAAAGCAGAGAGGCTGGTTCTGTGCCCTTTTGGACTGCCTGCCGTTGGCGTACATCAGCTTATGTGAACCAGGGATTGGCAGGAACCCGGACCCCTCTGAGATCCGAGACATACAGTTTTGGACCTCTTCGCATAAATGATCTGAGGTCAAGACCTCCTTAAGGAGACCGAGGACCTTGGACGTGTCGACTATAGGGCAGCTTGAATAGAGAGAAAGTCCCATGCTGGCTTGAGACAATTTCCTCTACAGGGAATTGAACAGGTCGGCGACAGTAAGCTGCCCATGTCTGGTTTCTCTTGGTAGAGTTTACATAGCATCTGTTTGAATGTGCCATTAATGTGCTCCACTAGCCCATTACTGATGGGATTATGGTAAGGCGTCAAACTGATACGTTTGATAGCCAGCAAGTAATTCAATTCTCTAATTATGTCCGATGCAAGAGGCTTAATCGAAAAGGATCTCGTGTGGACACCCAATGGGGCAAGACATCTCGATAAATTTTTCAGCCACTGTTGCCGAATCAATCACTTGTGGCGAAATCAGCACGGGTCAGTATGTACTGGCTACCCTTAGATGAAACAGGCATAAGCGTTCGATGATGTTCAACGCCACTCGTGCGAAGGCACTGTCGATTAAAAGCATACTTTCAAGAAGTCTCTTGTTTACCTTACTCTCATGATACCTCATTCGGATTGCACCGCAAGAGACCATGTAGTTTCTCACTTTTTCTTAGGCTCACCGCCAATAGCACTCGTGAACGCAATCGGCCGCTGGATTCAGCCCTTGCTGGCCCGATATAAGACTTTCGTGCGCTGAAGTAAGCACTTAGCTACGTAACACTTGAGGCACCAGCATTCGTTGGACCCGTCTGCCTGAGGGTAGTTGGTAATGGCGGTACAACACTCCCTTTTCTATTCATCTACTTTAAACAATCAGAAAGTTTTTTTTTTCACGGAAACACTTGAGCTTTCTTGTTCTTGCAACTCTCTAACCTCTTGTGCTGCCATAAGACGCTTTCCAGTCATCTTCTAAGCTGTTGTTATGGGCTCTTGATGGCAACCAGTAAGGATTCGGAGAATCGCCTTCTCCCTTAGTGCCTTCTTCATTCGCTGCACATTTGTCTCGGTCACGAGCTTTACGTAATCCCGGTACATTTCCGACAACAATGTCATTAAGCAGAGCTGCCATGCATTTTACAATCGACGGGACAGGAAAATAAGATGAATAAATTTCAATTTCTACCTCGGTAACTGTGACGCTACTGTCAATTTCCAAGAACAAGGTAGCAGTGGTAACTGTAATTGCTTCGGTTGGTACGAGCGAGCGACGCACTACCAGCTTCCCGTGTCTCGTAAGACCGAAGCAGTCTGGCTAGATTATGCCCTGTGGCACTGACCTATTACGTGTTTTTGCCTTTGGATGAGTTTTCGCCACGTTGGTAGTCTTTCTCTACCACTTGTATTTGGAGCTTGCATTGGGAAATCAGTGGCAAGACAATCTCATGCTGGACCATTTTTTGTGTGTGCAGGCTTTGATATCGTTCCAGGGCTTACGGCAGTATCCATAGTATGGTTGCGTTCGTTTCGTCCGGCAATCTGATACCAAGTGATCCAATTGTTCACAGACAAAGCAGCGTGTTTGATCCTTCGCGGATAGATTTGCGCAATTCTCCGTAGAACTACTGCTCTACATTTGGTGACGGTTAAGCAACAAGTTGGGCCATCTGTGAGCCTCTAAGAAATTGTTGGCAGCCTCTGCCATGTCATCTAGCTAGCTGCAACTTCTTTGTTGCATAAGAAAAGCGCTACTAAGTCGAGACAGTTGTTCACGAACTACTCCGCCACAATTGTCTTGCGAAGTGACAAATACTCCTTTTCAGTTTTGCACATTCCGACCCATCAAACAAACTCAGGGGCCTTGTTGCGCACTGCTTGCCAGTTTTACCACCTTGGGGCTTGCTGAAAAAGCCATATACAGTAAAGATTTCAGCACATAAATATACTGAAACTTCACATAAACGCGTACAGGGTGCGACAGTGAGCAAAGTCACATTGTATCGCCTTTCAAGGAAATTACTTAGAGTCACTGTCTGTCAGAAAGCCACGGTGTGTGCCCAACACTGTCCTTGTTATGCGCTGTATGACCATTGTCAGTTTAAGCGTGCTCTCACAACACCAGCGCTTACACAACGCAGTGTATGAGTAAAATAATGACAAGAGTGTCAAGAAGCGAAGGCCTCCAGCGACTCTTTGATTCCACTAATAAATTACCCCAAACAGCAGTTACAAGCCATCGTAGCTTACTTATGCGACTCCACCATTGGTTAAATCACTGGTCAGTCAACAGCGAAGCTGTAATATTTCGACACCGAATGCTATCATATCATCGTGACTCGCTGAGTTGATACGTATTTCGTTTCTGCAGTATGTGCTGATCAGGTGATATCTCTGCCGCTGCCGCCGCTGCCGCCGCCGCTATGTGCATTGCGATCTATTTATGAGCTCGTAAATGAAAAACCAATGTACACTTTGTCTCGCAGAGGCGTTCAGTATTACTGTAACATGTTCCTGCTTACAAGAACAATACTAGGGCTATTTTTACAATTTCACTAGTTCAAGTGGCCTCAGCAGCAATTTGTTGATTTATCTTCCCTAATCGGCCCCTGCGTTTCGAAATATTTGCCATGCTTTTCCTGGCCTGTCTTTCGTGCACTTGGAAAGTTCAGGTCCTCCCAGCT
Organism: Dermacentor albipictus; assembly: GCF_038994185.2. Taxonomy (NCBI): domain Eukaryota; kingdom Metazoa; phylum Arthropoda; class Arachnida; order Ixodida; family Ixodidae; genus Dermacentor; species Dermacentor albipictus. Next base: position 26,045,021 of record NC_091830.1, on the reverse strand, counting down.
TCTTTATCCTTAATATGACTATTTTTTTCCTTTTTGTGAATACGGCGGTACTTATAATTCGTGCTAGTTCTATCATTCCTCCCGATTTCCTCAAAAAGCCAGAGCCTTGTACCACATCTTGATGATTACGAAAAAAGCACACTTCCATTTTCCAGTGTCCCACTGTTCAGATTATTTCATTTGTATAGATTACTTTAAATAAAGATTACCTTCCCTATGCGTTACCAGTTCTCGATTTCCCGCAATCTTTAACATTACTGAGTTGTATAGACGTGCACCTTCACATCATATACAACGCCCTTTCTAACCTTACAAGTGTTCTGTTCTAGTCCCAATCGAACGGTTTGAGGAACCTGCAGTACACACAACAAAAGAGGGCTTAAATAAGGACCAGACTTGTAGGCAACCTGCGCTGTCGACTGGCGAAGTATTTTTTTTTTTTTTACTTGTCCACGCCGACCAGAGAAGGCCAGTCGCCCGCAGAAATACTTCTGGGATTACGACAAAGTACTCCCCTCAGTACCTACTTTCCAGAGGGGGAAGAAACGGAGAATACTGTGAGCACAGGGTCTCGATTTTGGAGCGCCACCATTCGTGCCGGGAATGCCTGTGTGGACACAACAGTGTAATCAGCCTGGTCAAAAGGTAGCTATCTTGGTCCATGACGGCCGTCAAGGGCAGACATACGCTAACAGTAAACACGCCAACTGGGACGCATCGACGGCACGTTGATCAAATACGACCACGCGAATCACCGACTCGTGAAGGAGGAAGATTTCCGCATGCAGACCATCGCAGTGGATAAGCATCCCAAGCAAGGCCGCCCTGACCCCGCCAAAACCAGTCAACAAGCAGTCAAGCCTCGCCAGTCTGTCCCTCAGCTCGTGATGAACCTGTGAAAGGCCGCGCTGAAGCGATAACGAATCCAGAGTAAACGACGGAACAGGTTCTACTCTGACGCTCAAGCCGCGCCTCCGGACATGCGTGAACTACAGCGGGGATGAAGTGCTGCATTGAAGACCTCCAAAGGGACGCGCGGTGAACGTGTCGATCATGGCACATCCCTGCAAGCTTCGTAAAGACGGGTGCATTAGCCTCAAGGTCAGAGTATAAAAGCTCAATACAGTCTTTAAGGAACGTCTTGTTCCTCATAATCGGGTGTGTTCTGGACGCTTCCTTCAGCTGGCAACGTTTTCGTACCTGTGTATTTGTATTTTCATTTCGTTTTCCCAATATTCACACATATTTCTGAGGACGCTTGGAAGTCACTCCGGCCTGACGACGGACTGACCGACGAACCAATCGTCAAGCTATACAGAGTGGTTCCGCATTGCACGTAGGAATATATCCCCGCCTATTAAAACGAGCGGGTAGAGCACATAGACACATTGGGAAACTACAGCGCTGCACAAAACACGATGAAAGGGGACACATAAGATATATCCTAGTTTCCGAATAGTCAATTATCAAGTGTTCTACTTTTGCACCTTACTGAGAGAAAACGAGCGCTTAAGGGTCAGGAGACGACCTATCAATGTGTCGTGTTTCGACACTTAAAATACAGGAGCGGCGACTTACTGTTTTTAAGCCATGGGCCGGACGGTTGCACCAAAGCACGGTCGACTACCTAACGCATTTGGATGCGTAGTAATTAGCCTTGAACGTTTTCGATAGGCAAAGCGAGTTACGGCATATATACACACGTTGCTTGAGTTCAGAGCAGTGAGGGCGACGATAAGCTCGAAGACGCTGGCACTTCTGGAATCGACGTTCGAGATTTATCGATCGCTCCAGACTGACAGCCGCACCGAATTGGTCGCACGGAGACGATGTCGGTGAAAGTGGAGTTATCATCCGTGTATCAGCCGTATACGAATGCACGCCGATAGACACAGCCGAGTACGACGCTTCGGGAGTTTCGTATCACGGGTTTAACCGTGTCGAATTCCGTACTGCCGGCCGCCAGCCCACACAACACAACATACAACAAAAAACCGTGGCCGTGAACGCCCCGTGGATGCTATGGCTTTCGGCTTTACGCGTTCAAACTGGCATCGAACTGATCGCTACGGAGGAAAGTAAGAAGTATCGTTTTTTCCGGACTATAGTCCGCAGGGACCAATTTGAAATTCAAATAAGTATACAGACATCTTACATACAATAAATACGACAGACATCTTACGACGACAATCTACTGAGTGTTGCTGTAGATTACAGTGTGCTTGTAAATGGGCGCGCGTTCAATGTTAACACGCTGCACCATAGCGCGCTAGAGTATGTGAAAAATACATAAGTACAAGTACGCAAAAAGCAAAGAAGGTAGGCTTATGCGGAGAGACAGCACGAAATAAATGACATAGGAAATTCAACGACTTTAGCTAGAAGAAAAGCATCCGGTTCGTCACCCACACTGGAAAGGGAGACGCAAAGTTGGAAAAGAGAAGCGCTTAAGGAGACCACACTGACTATACAGAGCATGGAAGTGTAGGTGTCGTTCAAATAAGACACGCGTACGTAGGAAATCCGAAAGTGCGTTCACCACCTTCTGGTGCTAAGGCAACGGAAACTTACTTCAGTATATCTGCGAGAAAATAGGCACAGATATGCCTGAGGGATAGAGGGGACGTCGATAGCACAAATTCAAGTCTCGCGCATAGGATCAGCAAAAGCAACTTTTTTTAGAGCGATAGCTCTACTAGTCCAGGTATAAACCGATAAAATGCCTGGTTCCGCAAATCTGGCCTGTAAACTGAGCCGAGGCCAAACTGGGACTTAGCCTGCCACTGTACCGGCGGCTGCTGCGTACGCCGCGTGGGCGCCCATTATCTTGAAAGCGATCTGCGATGTGGACGAAGTGCGCTGGACGATGTGGACGAAGTGTGGACGGTAGCTTCGTACGCGCTGTGCTTTCGACGCTTAGTGCGCGTAGAAGCGAGACGCAGCATGAAGGTCAATTCGCACGCTGCTGCTGCCGCACCGAGAAGCGAGTATACGTTGTCTTGCGGTGCAATTGTAGATGCGGTAGTTGCTGACGGCGCCGAGTAACGTTTGTGGCCTTTCCCAAAGCAAGCGAAACCGTGCTATCGCTCGGGAAACTTGGTTTTTACCCGCGTTTCACCATGGCAATTTTTTTTTACAGGGAAGTTGTTAAGGGCTACTTGCTCCAGAATCGTGTCCGTGTGTAGACAGAAAACTCAGTTGGCCAATCCCGAACGTAGAGCAATACCAGGATTTTTACAGCGAAGCTCTTAAGATTTAAGTGGCCAGGATCGTGTCCGTGTGTAGACACAAAACTCAGTGGGCCGACCCCGAACACAGTGAAATGCCGGGCCGACACGCGGCGGAGGTGGAGCAGGCGTTAAGCACTCGCGATATGTTGGCCGATCCCGAAAATAATGCAATTCGCCTATACGTTACCCATAATGTGCGTGCAAAAAAAATATAAACGAGGCGCCTTCTCTAAGTCACTAGGGAACCAGGGCAACCTTCTACAAACTTCACATGACGCATGAAAAAAAGAGCGTCTAGTATCGTGCGTGATAGGACTGTGTGCTGTGACGTTTCTGTCCTAAGACGCTGGTTCTTTTGCCCTCTTTATTAAATACATATTTTATACTGTTCTTTTTGCTACGCAAAAAAGAGTAGCCATCACCATTATAAGGTGACGGCTATTCCGGTTTTCTTTAATTTTAATTTTAGAAAATCGGTGTAGTAATTACTAGCAGCGCTCCCAATAAGGCCAGGAGCGCTAAGGTTTCTCCACACAATGCACTAAACACGAACCCCATTTTCGCAAAATATAAACTTGGCGTAAAGCAGAGTTACCTCACGATACTTCCACGCAGAGATTAATAAAGCTGTTTGAAATTTTCGAACATTTCATGCATATTTTTTTCGGAAGCTGCAGTTGATGCACACCCATTTAACTTCACGCAGATAATTGCACTAATATTCCCCGTTTTTTCATAAAAACTTCATATTGGTGGCATTTGGTCGTTATACCATGACGAAGGGCTGTATTCTGCGCCGCTCATAAGACACACGCATAACACCCCGCAGTGCTTGCATATGTAATTCATTACAAAGGAAGCGATTAACCCACACACTTCAAATTTTGCTTCTGCATCACCCATTACCTCATTCTTACATTTACAATACATAAACAGGCCTATTTTGTTTCACCAAGGATACCGGGAGAAGATCACATAACAAATAGAACAAGGGTTCAAGAAATATTGGTAACGCACCTAATTGAGTGAGAAACATTAAAATTCCGCAGCGCATAGCAATTAACATGGCTCCCATCTCAATTGAATATAAGGTTTCTGTAACACACAGTTTTCTCGGCACGTTGGCAAATGTAGCTGATGATAGCGCGCCACTCATTCTGACACTTCCTTAAGGAATTTTTCCCAACTGCTTTACTGGACTACGGGCATTCAAATCCGCACATGCATTTGCCATAGTGATGAAAAGCATTTTTCTTCGTCTGCTCTTGGGGGTGTTCGCCAGGATGCAGCGTGCTCAATTTTGCGCTGCTCCAAAAATACACTACTAGCGCTCTGGAGCATCTGCACACGTATTTTACTGCAAAAGCAACAATTCACTCACACACCTTGACCTCTATCCCACAGATTGCTCAAGCTATGCCCCACATTTTCTTTAAGCGCAAGAAAGATGTGCAGCTTAGTTCACCTAGGACAATCGAAAAACCAACTGCTAACCCTTAATGACGCACGAAGATATGATAAAAACGACAGTTTAGGAATTATTTCCAACACTTCAAATGAAGGCAGGGACGTGAAAGTTTCGGAACACATTGAACTTGACATCTCCGCTAAAGTTACAGGAACTGGAAGCTGGTGCCTTGTTTTTTTGAGATTTGACAAAAATTATGCGCATAACGACACTATGACGCCTTTGAAGAAATTTTTTTTGAAAAGCAGTGCTTGATAAACGCGTATTTAATTGTCCAAAGAGATCTGCCATACGCGTTCTCCCCCAGTAATGCGACGGCTGCATGCCCCATTTCGCACCACTCGCAAAACAGAATTATATGCTCTTAGGGGCGCCTAAATACTTAACTCATTCCACAAGCTGTAGTAAGCCACAAAACCTTTAATTTCCCCTACGCACAACCCACAATGTGCCCCTTATTTCCACCAAATATATACAGTTTGCGTAGCATAATAGTTCTCTCGGGACACTAAGAAACATAGCTTAAAAAATTTAATATAGCGCTTTCGAGCCCTTGGGAAATATTTTTCTTATTTTACAAAGGCTGTATACCCTTCGCAAATATTTACCCTTCCACACAGATTTTCCACAGCGCTTTCCCCGAGTACGCTAAATATGACTTTGGTGGATTATGTAGTTCCGCCATAGCAGCATGCTCTATTTCGCGGCACACACATAACGCTCCGTAACACTTGCAAGCGTCATTTATTTCAAAGCCCGTAACAAACCAGCTTACCTCATATTTTGCGCACACATCCCCATAATGTGTCTTGTGGTTGTGCCAAATATAAACGTGGCGCGTGATTTCATTCGCTGAGAACAGCGGAGAAACAAACTACTCACCACTTCTGACGCACGAAAATGGGTGGGGGCGGGGGGAATCGGGAGCGACTCTTCAGTAATTATCTGCAACGCTTGTAGTTATATGCCAATAACGTGAGTTTCACACCCCTATCAAACTTAACAGTTGCTTTATTTTCACGGAACTTGAAGTGCGTCTTCCAAATTTGTTTTAGGACTGTTGGAAACATCGCGGAAACCGGCGGTATGACGCTGTGGAACAGTTCAGTAACTTTCTACGAAGGCTGTAGTTAACCAACTCGGTTTAAAGGTTTAAACTTTTTCTCTCAAAACCTGCTCCCTTCTTCCGCGAAATATCAATATACTGGCTCACCTATTTCACTGAGGAGTCAGAGGAAAAGCAACTACATGTCTCGTACAAGGCGTGAAAATTGGTTGACCTGCATTGAGCATTTATATTGAAAGCACATAATTAACGTACAAATTTCGAGCTTTCCGTACACGTCACGTAAATAGTGGCGCCAGTTTCCCACCGATACAAATCTCCCGCCGTTTACAGTGCTCCTATGAATACGGGGTAACACTCTAAGCGTTTGTTAGAACCCCGCTAATCGGGCCAGAAATTAGGATTTAGCAATTTTCAATTGAACCCTAATTGACACACCCGCACTTCGACACTTGCCTGCCTTGTGGCCCCTTAAAAGTGCCCCCACACTCTCAAAATATGAACTTCGAGAATAATAGTTCTCTCTGTTCCAAAAAAAAACCGTAACAACTGGCTCACAACGTATCTGCACAATTCTAGTCGCACTATCACTGCTAGCTTCGCTATAAAGCCGGAGCGGATACTTAACAGTGACTTGCGTGGAGTACAGAAGCACAGTCGACCACCTAATGATATTGGATATGTCGTCCTTAGCACTGAACGTGCTCGGCAGGCAAGCGAACTTTTCCGTACGTACACGTGCTGCTTGCTTTCACAGGAGTGAGGCCGCCGAGAAGTGGGAGCAGTGCCGCGCAGACCGCCTGAAAGCGTCGTCGACAACAAAACGTTATGGGTTTCACAGTCGAGATCAATCGCCTGTTCAGACTGCCAAATTATCTGAAGCCGTCAGCAGAAAGCGACGCCGAATGCGAAAGTATAAGGTGGCATCGCGAAGGCCGAGGTTTCACATCATTTAGAGTTCCCCCACTGGGGCGTGCTGCCATCCGGTGGCGAACAACACAGTCGGAAAAGAGAAGCGCTGCCCTTGAACGTGGCCCCCGAAATCGGCGCTGTGTCGCGAGAATGTATATGTGGATGATGCAGTACGCGAAGTTACGAACCCAGTGCAGCACACTTGCCTGGTTCCTGGCTGACGTGGGCCTGGAGCGACGATTATTTTCAGGTTTTCAGTTACCCACGCCTACAGTGCGTTTACTTCATCCTTTGCTGCTTTCACGGGCCTTATGCACAGCTACTTCAGTCACGTACTCCTAAAGGCCGTATTTTGCAATAATTTTTTGTTATTATCAGGCTCTCTCGTTTTCTTACCGTCCGTCGCTCCCAGTGGCTTGAAGGCTCATTTAAGGCTAAACCGCATGAGCGCGATTTTGTGCTCGTCAACGACAAGCGACGGATCGGGCCATGGCGTGAACAGATCGCTCGGTCTCCTCGCGCGATCGCTCGGTTCTGCAAATCTAGAATTCGTCGCTCGTCGCCCGGAGGTGCTATGAGCGACTAGCCAATAGCGCGAAACCGGAACTGGATGTACATAACTCAAGTACTTCCGATTGTCGCACGGAACGAGCAAAGGATTGACTTTTGATACGTGCAAAGATAAGAACCTACTGCAAGGCTTTCAGAAATATTTTGTGCTGCTTTTTACAGTAAAACACATCATCTTAAGTTAATAAAGCACGCGTCACGATAGTTTCGGCGCCTATATTGCTGCCCTCGTACCAGCAACCCTGGGGAGACGTCGCTCGAAGTCATCGCTCGCATGGGGTGCATGGGGTACAACTTGTAGGCGATGAGCGAACGCGACGGCCATCTCCATCGCGTCGCTTGTCGCTGTCGCGTGCAATATCGCTCGCATGGGGTTTATACTTTACACCACCAACGGACAGCGGTCGCGCGACCAAGTTGGTCGCAAACGGTATTTTCTCAAAACGCGACTATGTTGGGCCAATTGCTCGCAGCTCGATTTTTTCAGTCGCGCGATCGTAGTCGCAGAACTGCAATTTCAACGGTGCGCCGAAAGTTATGTTGACGTACCTTTACATGCCGCGTCCTCCTGCGTCGCAAAAAATACAAAGTCCACGCCACCACGGCAGAATACAGGCATGTAATTGGTGTCTTGCCTCGTGATGCTGGGGCGCACTTGTTCCAGCAACGCGTCGAATGTACGCGGTAGCATTCGCAGGAAGCTACACAGCAGCAAAAGAATGCACAAGAAAAGTACGCACTAATTCCCACGCAAGACGAACTAGAGATGACAACCTACTTTCGATAATACTCATCGTCGTGAGCGCGTAGTTATGGCAGGGGGCGGCTAGCGTGGCCGGCCACTTACCCCGAATGGACGCACGACGCACGCACTAATTTCGTTTTTAAAGTGAAACCTTTACTGGCCGCGAACTTGCGATTTCGCCGTGGCGGCGCTCCGAGGAGGCACGTGTCGTCAAAACACGCACCTCGCCGCAGATAATAAAGCCTTTACTGGCCGCGAACTTGCGATTTAGCCCGTCATGTGCTCCGAGGAGGCACATGACGTCAGAACCCGCGCCTCGCCGTGGATATTTCTCGCGCTGCCTAGTCACTACTGCGCATGCGCCACTAGTAGGACCGACCCACAGGTGTTCCGCCGCTGCCCAGCGCCGCACTGTTTCGACTCCGCCGTTTGGTATGACGTCACCCCACGTTCCTCGTCGTTGCGCTCGCCTCCGCTCGCTTCGAGAGCTGCGTCGCATGCCTGATAACATGTCGGAGGATTGAAAAGGACAGCTTGCGTGCCCAGCAACCACAGTTGAGGCGGCAGTATGGACGGCGACAATTCTGATAAGCAGGAGGAGGCCTAGAATCGACATCGGAACGAGATGAACAGGAAGCGAATCGCCCAGGAAACATACGAACAGCGCGCCGAACTACTGGCTAAACGCCGCAACATAGCCAGACAACCAGACTAACCTGGACTTGCAATCAAGATTAACCATGCAAGGCTAACCATGCTATGCCTTAGGTTTCGCTATGTATATCCTGGCATGGCCAAGCTAAGCTACTGCCTTTTTTTTTCTTGGGAAGTTCGGAAGCTTGCGCGCTGCCACAGCTGACACCACGGCAGATCACATCAGCACAGTTACGAAGCCTTCCTTTTTGCTCGAATCAAAATCCGTGGCTGTTGCCGAAACGGGAAACCAGCGAAGTGCGCGCGAACTGCGTAGATCTCTACAGAGTTCTCGCGGAGAACGATAATCTCCGGGAGTGCAACTTGCATGTCGCGGCTCAGCCGGTCTTGCCGGTGGATGCATCGGTCGCACTGAGCAGCTTTTCGGTCGCCAGTCACAAATGGTCGCGTTACCTCTACCAGTCGCCGGTGTGATGGAGCCTAAGCGACGCTTCGCTGCGTTGGTGTCACGTGATTAATGCCGTCGAATTCCGCGACGTCGCCCGGCAGCCAACACAGTTACACAACAAAAATAATTTGGAGGACGCTTGAGCTTCGCCTTTAAGAGTGGAACGCGATAGCATTCAGAAATCCCCGGCTGCTTCTCACGCTTGCCGGCAGCTGCGGAAAAAATATTCTGTAGGAGTTCACCTAGTGGACTGTCCATTTCGGCCGCTGCTGATTGGCTGGGGACGCTCGTCTCCTCCTCGCTCGTACAGCTGCATCTAATCAGCAGCGGCTGGAATGCACAGTCCACTAGGTGGACTCTTACAGAATACACCCCAGGTTATGTAACCGTAATGTTCACCGGGAAGCCCTGGCGGCGAACGTTATGCACGGAGGCAAGCTTTCTCACAGAAACGCGGCCTGTGCGGGCCAATCCCGAGAAGTCGCGAAGAGCGGCGCCAGGAAAAACTCCATAATATTCGGGTTGCTGTTATTGTTTCGCGCTTCTAATGCTTCAGTGTGAGAAAATTTAACATAAAATGCACGCGCTGTCGGTGTTTTGTCTCATGACATTTGTTTGTGGGCTGTCATCCTCAAAATTCCGAGGAATAACTATCAAGAATGTAGCACAAGGTATGGGCGAATTTAGTGTTCCAAAGGTGCGGCAATATAACCCGCACATACCGCATCTCATACAGCAAGGCGTGGCGTATATATACCTAAATATGTGAGGAAATGTTCGATCACGAACCACTCCGCCGACGCCGGCACCAGATTTTCTGCTATAGACGGGGCCCTTAACGCTTTCGCGTTAATGCTCCGGTCTACAACGCGCTGCCTTTGACGCGGACTTAACGGCGTTAGGTTTCTCGCGTGGAGACTGGTATCGAAATCGGGGCCATGCAGGAAGAAAAAGACTAGGAGGGAGCGCCTCGAGACATAATTGACTATTCGAATCACATTAAAGTCGTTCAGACTGTTGACTATGCCTAGCTATCCTACGTGTTCATATATAAATATTATGCTGAAGACACTGGTGGGCTGCATCACCGTCTTTACAGTGTCTCATATCTCGTGCGTGGGCAAACAGACATGTCCTCAACCACTCCCGACTCGCAGCGTGTCGAAGCTTTGCCAGCTGATCATTCGAGCACACGTCCGAATTTGCTTGGATTAAGGTCGCGTAGCCTAGAACTGATGCAAGCAATACACACAGGTCGCGCACGGAGCCGTATTGTGGCCGCCTGAATCACTGGCCGTGTGGCCAAGCAAGGAAGGCACTTTAGTTGTTCTGGCGACACTGCCCCGAAAATAACTGTTGGAAGGGCGTGTATAACCACTGGTGTTCCAAACACAAATGAGAAGGATTAGGTAAGCCATGCCACGCATCCCGTTAAGTGCGAAATGTAGTAATCATCCGGTACCATTTCATCGTAGGAAGTCCTGCTGGTCTTCTTTTTTTCGGGCTGTGGTTCCGTAGGACACGGAGCGGTCAGCAAATAAGCGGCACACGGCCATGTGGCTGGCCAGAGCAATAGTTGAGAGAACTCAAGCAACCAGCCGAAAATATTCGTGTTGGCAGATGCAGATACACGGACATTTTGGTACAGATAACGCCAATCTTTCTTTTTTAAAGATCACCACACAGGCGCTTAAACCGTCCCATCACCAGAATTATTTCTGTGACATCTTCCCGAGAAAAACGCGCTAACCAACATGCTCCGATAGACTTGGGCTCCGAAACCTTCTTTCTGTCAGTTCTCCCATGCGTGCTTTCGCAGGAGGTTGTGGGTCAAAGTATGCCGTTCTTTCAAAGCTCTTCATAACGTAGATTGGCAGATACTACTAACCAGTATTGAGTTACGCGCCCTCCAAAACGCAACAACTGGCCAAAATTTATTATTCGGATGCGTTGTGTTCCTTATGAGTAGAATGTTCAACTATTATAACTTTGCGCATTCACCCGAGCACCAAAAGGCAAGTCTTTTATTCATATTACGGTTATAATAAAAATGTGGGCTCCCGTAATTTGAAAGCGATCTGCAATGCGGATGAAGCGCGCCGAGTGCTGGTAGCTTCGTACGCGCTGTGCTTTGGACGCTTAGTGCGCGTAGAAGCGAGACGCAGCATGAAGGCCAGTTGTCTCGCTCCTGCTGCCGCATCGAGAAGCGTCTGTGTGTTGTTTTGTGGTGGAATTGTATTTTTTATAGATGCGGTAGTTGCTGACGGTGCCGAGCAGCGCCTGTGTCTTTTCCCAAAGCAAGCAAAACCGCGCTATCGCTTGAGAAACTTGGTTTACACCCGCGTTCAACCACCGCATTTTTTTTTTCGCAGCGAAGATGTTAAGGGTATTGTTGCCCCAGAATCGTGTCCGTGTGTATACAAAAGACCCAGTGGGACGATCCCGAAGGTAGAGCAATACCAGGCCGACCAGCGGCGGACATGAAGCAGACGTTAAGCCCTCGCCATAGGTGGGCCGATCACGACACATACACGGCGTCGCTGGTCATGCTTATTCAAAGAGTGGAATGGCACTGAACTTTTTATGTAGGATTACGAGAAGTTGCTTCAGTGCTGGCTCCGCGCACACATGCTTCTGCACCAAAACTAAATTCTTCGCAGAACAGGCGGGGCCAGCAGGCGAGACGCTGAAAACACTGCGGCGAAGTTTCGCCCACCACTGAATAGATAGTGGTCGCAGTCGAGTCAGTAGACGAGCGGTCAAGCTATCATGCCGTGTCTAACAATGAAGAGCAAGTACTTACCCGCTTCAGAGACGAAGTCTTGGCGAGTTACCACCACTTTTCCGTATTGGGTATGTTTCAAGCCTCATTCGTGGGCCGATCCCAGAGATAGTACAGCCTGAAAACGTGGGCCGATAATTGCCTCTTGCACCACTGGTCGCCATGATGTTCCGTGTGTATGTATATATATATATAAAGAACCACTAATAAGAAAGGTCATAGTTTCCCACGAAGGGCGAAGTATCCATTGCTATAGCACATTATTAGACTGCTATACGAAGGATAGCAGTTTCATAAACAGCATAAGCTCGGAATCGCGAGCTTGCTAAATAAACAAACAAGTGTGGCCTTGCACGCGCACAGGCTAGAATAAGCACATATCTCTCGAGGACCGATGACACCCGCCTGAAAAGCGCTGGCATGAGGAAGAGCGGCAGCATGCAGCAGCGAGCGAATTGACCTTTGTGTTACGTCCCGCTTCAGGGCGAACTAAGCGGCGCGAACACAGCGCACACATGAAGCTGTGAGCCCTCGCCGTTTGGTTTCAAGATAGGGGCTGCGCGGCCGCCCTATACACCGCAGTAACACCGCCACTGCCGCTTTTCCCCCGCTCTCCATAATGATCGACGTGTTTGTTTCTATCACTGGCTTGAGCAGGAAACTTAAACGTCTTGTAAAATGTTAAGATAAATCATAACATCCGTACGCTCATTGTTTAAGCCAGCAGCCGGAAGCTTTTTTTTTTTATAATTCGCCTAGCTTGTATAATGCATGGCCGAAATCAACTTAGCCGAAAGCGGAATTGAGCTGTCGCGGCGCTGTTTCAGAGGTGAAGTGTGGGCAAGCTGTGGCATCGTCTCTGCTGATAAGACACTGCGGGGCTGCCACTCCAGCATTCTTTAAAGATGTTCCTGGTCCCAGTGCACCCGCTTTACCCACGCGAAGCATCAATACTTTTAATCACTAGGCTGATTGCGTGAGGAGTGCAGGTTATCTCTGCTGATAAGAAACTGCAGAGGCTGCTACTCCAGCATTCTTTAATTATGTTCCTGGTACCAGTGCACGTGCCGCTTTAACCACGCGAAGCCTCAATACTTTTAATCAGTAGGTTGATTGCGCGAGGTGTGCAGGTTATTTACAGGGCTTACTTTTCTTTCATCTATTGCTGCTCTTCCCGGTTACCAGGCAGCAACCGTATTTTCGAATGACTCTTTCATTTATTTCTTCGCTATCATGCGTCGTTCACGGCGGCTTATCACTGCTTTAACATCGGTTCGGCGACAGCCGCCCAAAAGCGATTCTGGCAAACATGGCAGATTACATAAAACACATATATGGTATTCATGATTCATTCACCGAGCAATGCAGCATCAAGATACAATTGTTCTCGCTCTTTTCATTCAACGCTGGCTAAAGAGCGGCGATATTTCACGGTTGCTGTGTGCGCAAGTACGAGCTCATTTACTGTTCTTAACATTCTATCATATCGGTATGCGTACGCACCTACGTTTTCTCCCCAGCTCGAATGTTCTTACTTTGCATTCACGATAGCTTTCTCGCTGAAGCGGTACAATACGGTATATGCAATGAAGAAGAGCTTGCATTTATCCTTCAACATTTGCCTGCAACTTTGTTTTTAAGCCAGTGTTACTTAAACAATAGTGAAATATCCTATTCAAAACCAACGCGATACAGATAATGCTGTCGTTGGCTCCCAATCCTGCCCTTTGCAAAACAACCGAGTTCGTCAACACATTTACATAAGTAGACAAAGACTTAGGGCAACGAGAGTCTAGTTAGAGTTTGAAAGCCCACCTGCGGGGCGACTAATCACGTTGAAGTGTTTGCCGACCTTCTGTAGACGTTTTGAGCGTATAGTGTGACAATAGTTGCTCACTTTATAAGCCCCCCTGAGCCGCACAACGACTAAACAAGAAAAAATGATGAAATAACATGTTATTAGAACAGGCGATGCAACTTTATTTCGTTCTTTCACACAAAATGAGAGTAGCTTTTTCCACGAAACAATACAAAGAAATAAAGGATTAGGCAGAGAGATAAGAAGATAAGAAGACTACATGAAATGACGCACGCTTGCGGCATCCCCTGTGCAGCAAGCAACGAAATATATTTCTGCATGTAAAACACAAAGCAATGTGCACTGCACGCCGTAGGGTGGTGATAGAGATAACAAAGGTTTGCAAATTACAATAGGAATGGCTCTGCTACAGTGTCGGCGAATCGCCAGAAAAATACAAAGCGCATGCGGGTCGCAGGCGCGCACGGAAGAGCACATAACTTATACATAACTTATATAGCATAACTTGCACTGCTTTACGCGAATATTTGCGAAAGCGCGATCAGCTCATGCCACAAAAGAAAAATGACAAGAAAACACTGATGTGGGAATTAGCACAGACAAGAGAAGGCAATTATTGCGCGGAACTGCAAAAAGACCTAAGCAAAAATATCTTCGAGCTCCCAACCAATGATTTACAAAAACGTTACATAACAGGTGGAACTCTCAAAAAATCTTCCACACGTATTGGAAAAGGCCCACCCTTGGGGCGCATGGATACGGCATTTATCTTTCCGTCATGGTGTTTCGCAGGGTGTGAGCCGCGTTTGTTGCATCATTTACACAGTAAAGCGAGTGGTGTAAAGTAGTATAAGCCCTAGACTAAATTTTCACCAATGAGCCATTAAACAAAGAAAAAATATTCAATTATCATTTCACTCCTTCCGAGTGTTGGCGCTGTGTCAACGTATTTTCGTCAACATATTTCGGTTATGGCAGATTCCTCATTTCAATGTTTGCCAGCCATCCCTGCACGTGCACAAGCTGACCAGCAGCGTGACGTGTGCATACTAATGCGAGGACACCGCCAACAGCCGATACGGGATGCCGCGCAGTTTTAGTCAGAAGGTAGCCAAGCTTCACCAGTTGTCACTCCTTTTACACACGTCATTTTCCAGTGTGTGCACGTTAAAGTGAAAGAAAGAAGAGATTGCATTCGTACATTTTCGTTATCGAATTAGCCACTCTTGCGTGAAGAATTAATTAAATTATGGGGTTTTTACGTGCCAAAACCACTTTCTGATTATGAGGCCCGCCGTAGTGGAGCCGACCGAGCGAGTACGAGTTGTCCTTTACTGGCGCGGAGTCAACAATTTAAACAAAGCCGACAATTTCTCACCGAAGGCCACCATTGGATCATTGGCTTTACAGTAGGCGCATGCGATCCGGGACAACGACACCCGACCACGACGAACGCAGTTCTTCTCGAAGAACATGCGCAGGTCGTCGCTATCCGTTTTCAGGTGTCGAAGCGCGGGCAAGGCCTTCGCTACGTCGCGCAGGTCGTCGGGTTCCAGTTGCAACCCACGCAGAGAGTGGTCCGTGGCCAAGGTGAGGTGTTCGAGACGCGCAAATGGCCAGCGCCGGCCGTGACGGGCGCAGTGTTGCAGAAGCGCGATGCACGTGCCCTCGCCGTCGAAGCGCGCGGTGACCAGTGTGTCGCGAGTGACAAACAAGAAGGAGCTGAAAGCGACAGTCAGGACCTTGACGTACATGTCGACGCACTCCAGGTTGGGGAACGCGTGCTCGTCCACCGGGGTGTCGTCCTCGGATCCCAGGCAGCTTGCGAGTCTAAGCCTCCTTATCTTGGGACAATGTCTCGCG
The DNA here is from genome assembly GCF_038994185.2 of Dermacentor albipictus. Taxonomy (NCBI): domain Eukaryota; kingdom Metazoa; phylum Arthropoda; class Arachnida; order Ixodida; family Ixodidae; genus Dermacentor; species Dermacentor albipictus. The sequence goes on along the minus strand of NC_091830.1, from coordinate 26,029,464 downwards.
ATCGTGGAGAACTGCAGACCGCCGCAACTTTCGAGTACCAGCTCTTCGAGCTCAGGCAAGTTTCTGAGCAGCCGATTTAGCGTAGAGTCCACGTCGCACCAGGCACCGTTTGGGCTGAGTCCGACCATGAGGCTGCGTAGCTGACGGAACGCCGATACCTTAGCGAGCGTTTCCATGGAACCCACACCCACCTGCAAGATAATTGAGCGCATTATAGTTTTTTGTTTAATTCGTCGGCATTAGGAGCGTCGAAGTCGCAACACGCGTATGTGCGTGATGCCATTCACGTGGTGGAGGTAGGGAGGGAATGAAAGCGCCTAAAAGGGTGTACCACGGCCGCTGGATATACAGGGTGCCCCAGCTAATTTTAGCCAGAGCTTAAAACTATGCCGAAGCACCCTACGACGACGCGATGAAATGCATATTGTTGTCTTTTGTATGGAGTAAGTCACACTTTTTTGTATTCCGCTTAATTGCAGAATTAGTCAAGATTAATTCTCCGATTTCTGAGGCAACGAAGTTAGGCAAGAAATTAGTTACGAAGTCGGAGCGGTTTGCATAGCGGCCGATTAAACACTAACTCTTTATCTATTAAGTAGCTTTTTCCACTTGCCGCAGATGCTAGCGAAACAAAAGAATACCACGTGACATGCGCGCCATGAGTGCAGTGCTCTCAAAAGGCGACTGGGCAACGGAGGAGGCGTAGGCTGTGCGATTTACACCAGCAACTGTTATCGCCTGCGCTGAAATAACTGTTGCCCTGTAGCCTTTTAAGCGGTAGCACATCCTGCTCAATGCTATGGTTGTTTCTACGCGGAACATATGAGAGCACTGCAATCACGACGCGCAAGAGAGCATGTCACGTGGTATCTTTTATGCGAAGCATATTACTAGAGCGCAACCCAGCTCCTCAGGCGCGGCGGTGTCGCCTTCAATACCACGTGACACCGTGACGTCACGACAGAGGAGAAACGGGGCTCCAACTCGCGCCGTCGCTCGCGGCGTCGCCTTCAAGGCTGACCACGTGACACCGTGACGTCACGACAGAGGAGAAACGGGGCTCCAACTCGGGCCGTCGCTCGCGGCGTCGCGGCGGTACATAAGCAGCTGCGCTTGCCTCTGCTAGACATTCACGAGGTGAGATGCCTCCTGGAGACAGAGCTGCTCGTTGGAATGAGAAGCGAAGGTTGCGGCGTGCTACAGAGACTGATGAAGAGCGGGAAGAACGTCTGGCCAAGCAACGTGCTCAGTATGCGGCTCGGCGACAAGTTACTTACCAAGTTTAGCCACCAATATGCTTCGCAGTTGACTAGGCTTAACCAAGCTAAGCCCCAGCCAATTTTTTTTAAATTTTATTTCGCGGGCATCTGCAGTAAGCGGAAAAAACTAATTCTTAAAGAGATAGAAAGTTCGAAACTGTTTAATCGGGCGTTTTGCAAAGCGCTCTACAATTCTCTATTTGGAATATTTTGCCCAACTTGGCTTGTCCAGAAGTTTGTTGTTTGTTAATTAATTTTGACTAATTATGTAATTAAGAAGATCAGTGTGATTTACAGCATACGATAGTCAGCAACATGCATTTGGTCGCACAGTCGTAGAATGCATCGGCATATTTTTATACTCTTGTTAGCTGAGACACCCTGTATATATAACGTAGCTGACGGTGGTCAGCTCCGGACTATTGTCAGTTTCACTTATTTTTATTTATTTATTTATTTATTTATTTATTCAGAATACCCCTAAAGGCCCTCTCGCAGGAAGGTATTACATAGGGGGGGGGGTGCAGTAACGCATACAGATGTAATAAGTGAGCAATAAGTTGAAAAAAAAACGGGAACTGATAAACAATAATCACAAACGATAATAATACAAGGCCAATAAGATTATCGTAGTAGTAATAATAATCAGAAGTGTACAAAAAGAGAAGACGAATCCCAAGCACGCAGAAATGGAGGGTAATCTGGTTCATAGAAAGCGCTCAGACCATTAATGTATAACAAATCAGAAAACAATACAACACGTGAACTTAAAAGGAAAAGGCAAAACACCGCAATAAAAATAGGAATAACAACCATAAAAATATGCATGTTACATAGAGGACAAGAACATCTTTTAACATCATTCGTAGTGGCGAAAAAATGGGGGGGGGGACATGACACAAGAAAGGTTTACGCACTTTCATAAATGATTAGAAATTTCTGGAATTCATTTATGTCGGTGACGGTTGCGATGTGTGATGGCAAGCTATTCCGCTCGGTTATGGTGCGCGGTATGAACGATCTGGCATAAGTGAGCGTGCAACAAGTGAAGCGTTCGATTTTAAGAGGGTGATCACGGTGGGGAAAGATGGCAGGGGGTGGCCTGAAGAAGTCCTCGCGAAGTGATGCATGATGGTAGAGCTTATGAAGAAGTGATAAGCGAGCGATTTTACGGCGACATGATAACACTTGCAGTTCAGCACGATTCTTCAATGAAGTGACGCTGGTGTGACGTGAGTAATCCGAAAAAATAAGACGCACAGCACGGTTCTGCAGGGCTTCGATGTTTTTAATAGTGTATTCTTGATCGGGATCCCTAGTGGCTGTGGCATATTCTATTTTAGGACGGATTAAAGTGATATAAGCCAGTTTACGTAAGTGCGATGGGGTGTGTTTCAAGTTATGTTTAAGAAACCCAAGTGAGCGGTTTGCTGAAGCAAGGGTGACGTTAATATGGAAATAGGGACCTTTAGCGTGTCCGGTATTCGGGCAAGCGCGGGCGGTTTTCCTGTTTAGCGGGGGCGTCAAGGTGAGCGGCCCGATCGGTGGCGCCAGCTGGTGGCGCAAAGCTCAACCACACAAACACAGAGCTAATTACTGTATTCTGCTTAGCTACTGGGGTAAATTTTCGACAGTGGCGTAATCGTGTTCACAATTACGCCGCTGCCAAAAATTTCCACGAGTGGCGAAGCAGGATATGGTGAGTTACTGCAGTTTTAGCTATGCGTTTGTCTGGTTGAGCTCTACAACACCAGGCGGCTTCACCGCTCACGTTTACGCCCCGACCATCCGGTAATCCGCCCAAACCGCTCCCGTTTACCGGATAGCGTACAAGCTAAAAGTCTCTAATGCCAGGACAGGTCAGACGGAAAGTTAACTCCAAGGTATTTGTACGTGGTCGTAAGTTCCAATGAAGTATTATTTAGCAAGTAAGACGTTGGAATGCGAGAAGCTTTTTTAGTGAGACATCAACTTAGTTTTTCGAAGGATTTAGTCTATCTAGCCACGTTGCGCACCCCGAAGTTAAGGAGTCAAGGTCAGATTGCAGAGATAAGCACCAACTTGCCCAAGAAGAAGTCCTTTCAGAAGAGATGTTGCGGTAAATACCACAATCGTCAGCGAATAGACTAACTCTACATTTGACGGAGGAGGGTAAGTCATCTATACAAATTTAAAAAAGCAATGGACCGAGCACACTTCTTTGAGGAACATCGGATGAGACTGGTACAAAAGGAGAGTCAAAATTTTGACCGACGTGAATTTCGCCTTAGCTCCCAGAAGCGGGACGTATGCCGAATGAGCCCCTGAACATTGTGCAATGTGGTGAACGCGGTTTCAAACACTCATCGGAGACTTCAAGCGGCGCGACGTAATGCTGACGTATTCCTCTGGCATTTACCCCAAGATCGCCACTAAATTGCTTATTCCCGCGTTTTGACACGCCTCTTTCTTTTTACGGTTTCAGATGAAGCGTCCAGGCTGAAGCAATGTGCCTGGGAACAAGTTCAAACAAAGCCCGGAGTATATTTCCAATAACATTGCAATCGGCCATATCCAATAACATTACAATAAGTGTAATGCAGACTTCAAACGTGGACTAAACACTGTTCACAGAAGTACGATAGAATTTCGCCAGGTCAGGTATAAGCATGTTGAGTAGTAAAGTGAGGAACTGGGAAATTGAAATAGGACGGTAGGATATGTTCAGTTTCCTACGGAACACACATTCACAGGCACCGGCAACAAAGAAAGCTTCTCCTATAGGTTTTAGCATGCAATGAAATGAATTTGCGGAAGGTGTGTTTAATATGTATGCATAGGCGTCCCATACGGAGAAAAAGCTGAGATTGGGGACAGCGAGGGAAGCTGGGGCCGATTTCACAGAGCTCCCCATTCGTAAGTGCTCCAGTGTCATTGGCCGGTGGGCTTCGCTGATCATATGTTCAGCATCGCGATCGTCTCGAGTCTTTTCTTACGAACAATTCTCGCGAAGAAACTTCTGTGAATAGGGGCCCCTGCTAGAATGGACGGCAAATCGCTCATCCACAAGCAGTAATTCCCCAGGAACCGCGCTTGTGCAAAATTGCTTTCATCGCACGCTGAAATGTATATGACAACATTCTTCTTGCCTTCTCGCAATTGCGCTAGCGCTGTGTTCTGCAGGGGCGAAGGCAAAATGTCAAAGCATTACCTTGAAGGGACCAGTAACGGAACTTCGTGCGTACGCGTGTGAACGCTGCAAAACACGAGAGCGCTCTTGATTTCACTGTGTTCTTTACGATAGTTCTTGCTAGAGAAGCACCGCAGTTTCTGATTTTCATATCAAAATGCGAAAGATGCAAAGGAAGTCATCAAGTAGCTGAGCAATTTCGTGAAAGGGGATTTGACATATATAGTGCAATGAGCAAGAAATTATCTGCACTCCTAATCTTCAAAGGCCTGTTGACCGCGTTATGTTGTAACTCGTTATCTGTGTAGGGTGGGTTTCCCTCCAATCAATTCTGCCTAGGTTGGACACGTTAGATAAGTTCAGTGTCGACCGATACGCAAGCAACACCCTATGCCCTGCTTCAATGAATTGAGATTGCTTTTATTGTTATAAACATCAAAAATATGGGAAGTTTGCCTGCTGAGGAGCCTGCTACTCTGAAAAGGTAGCTAGAAAGAAAGAAAAAGAAATCGAATTGACCCTCTCCTGTGCAGAAAACCGATACTTCAGAGCGTCGCAATCTATTTGCCAATTAACTACGGGTCTCTGCCTATGGCGCAGTGGACAAGGTCGGAGCCTATGCGCTCAAACCGGGTTCATGGGGCGGCACCCGTGAACAGCGTAGGCTTCGCAGCCCACCATGGGCGAACATTCTTTTTTTATTATTATTACTGTGGCAGCGCGCCTTCTAGCATAAAGAATTATTTAGAGAAGGCAAACATCCGATCTGGTAACCCTACGGGGTGGGTCGAACTTGTCCAATTCCTCACTGTGTTCTGTCGGCGAACAATTCATTCCACGTATATTCGCCAGCCGCTATTCTTGGGGCGCTATGACATAAAACTATTCCAAACTTTTCTATTCCAATTCTGCTATCAGCCCTGCGCGATTGGTCAAAAGCTTTTTTGGACGACCCCCACTTCACCTGTCTGTCACAAGAGGTCTCGAAAACCGCGATACTTCCCCATCTGATATGACGTGTACGCACTGATTATGCATGAGTTGACCGAAAAAATAAAAATAGCTATTTCTGATTCGACGCCCTTTCGCCATTAGCCCCCGGCTATTGGTCAAACGCTTTAGGGCTGCACCTACTTCACAAAACCATGAAAACTCACGTTTCAAAGTGACGTGTACGCATTAAAGATGCATTAATATGGCGAACAAAACTGAATTTCCCTCTGAATAGCCGCAGGCTGCCCCGTTCCGAAAGGAATAAAAGATGGCTGCCGCTGATCGCTCAAGCGCTGGCTACTCGCACCTGCCGGAGAGCATGGATTTGTGCATAATAAAACTTCTTGCGTGGCCATGCATCGTTTTAGAGTACTTTCGGCACGTTTACGACCTCATTCTACCAACTCTTATTCGCTGAGGATTCGTTTTTGCGTCATTCTTAAGCTTCCGTTGCATGCCGCCGCGATTTTCAACCAGCCACCACAAGCTAAGGGAAAGTGGACCAATCACAGACACCGGCAGCACCCTCCTCATCTGGTTATCGATTTTCAGTGCACTGGCTCTGCCCCATCAAATCCCTGTCCATTTCAGTGTGCTCCTCGCCTCTTGTCAGTCAATTAAATACGACAAGCCTCTCAGTGTAGGCAACGCTATTCGTTTTTCAAGCAAATAAAAGTGACCTCGTATGAACGAGGAGAGCGTTCGATTGGTCTGTTCAGACAACCCTGCGGATGACCGCCCGATGCTTGCGTCGGCGGTTACGCAAATTTGACGCCAGGAGATTGGAATAAATACATATTGGAATATTTTTACGTTACAGGGCCCTTATCATCAGAAACTATAAATGCCCTTTTTTCTAAGTATCTTAGAAAAAAGGCGGTGGCGCCGCACCCTTCGTCGCCCTGATCTTCGACCTCCTAATAAAGAACCCCCCAAAAATAGTAAATTGCAAGGCACAAATTACGGCTGACAAATAACACTGCGAAGACGAAACAACTGGTCATGAACACAGGGCTGGGCGGTTTCGTCGCCGACAGGAGCTCTTACCTGCAACTTTTCGATGGACGGAAATTTTTTTGCAGCAAGCGCGACGTCAACTGCTCCAATTTCGCTCGGCAGCAAGCCAAACTTGTGGTCCGGAGAGAAGAGCCAGAGGTGAACGAAGCTCGTTGCTTTTGGACGTTCGGTAGCGGCGCTCAAGCCGCGCGGTTGCATGAAGCAACTGGCGACCCAGCAGCAGTCAATGCGACGAATCTAAATTGCGAGACAACAGAGACGACCACAATCATTGTCACTGTCAGCATATTGGAGTCCAATTATTAGTTTTTAGCGTTTTTTGAACAGTTGGGCCGGTGGTCACCCAAGTATCCAATCACTCGTCATCTGGAACCACCTCATGAGAAATTTCTTATCGCTGTGTTCTCAGGGGCGGCGCCAGAGATGACAAAAGGAGGGAGCTACCCAATCCCCCAAACTTTTGCCTCCATACCCCCGCCCCTCATCGCTCCCCTAGAGTTTTAGAAAGCTCCCCCTATAGCAAGGTATAGCTCCCCCTGACGCCACTACACTTTCATATGTAAAAGAAGTACCCGCCTAGTAACTGATTTCATTTGTGCTCTCATAGCGAGATGGAAAGGCCACGCATAGTTAGGACGCCTGAAGAGGAGCGCGAATATGATGAGCGACTAAAGGAACCGCAAGATCAATATGTACAGCGGCGTCGTGCACAGGCTCGGCAGGAGCCAGTTCAATGCTACGTCACGTTGGTCTATCGGATGAGGCGATGCCACAGGTTTGCTAGTCAACCACCTTCACAGCGTGGATTGGAGTCCGTGTTTCACCAGATTACCGCTGTTATCAAGTCGTGACTCGGCGCGAACACGTGCCTACATAGAAAAAAAAGGAAACTCCTGACATCAGACAGCGCGCGACTGTAGTAGTGTCGTATATTCTCGAATGCACCCGAGCACAAGCGATTATTCTGGTACGTGCGGTGAAACATAAATAGTCCATGGACTTGATCCGTGAGTTTAGATTTGACCGCCGACGACTCTGCTTGGCGCAGTCACTAGTATTTAAGAGCTCCCTGTCTCAGTAGGCACAAGTTTGCTCAATATTAAGGTGGATGCTTCGCACGCACTTTTGACTGTGCTTGACTCATCACCTCCACTACAGCGCGGCAATATTGTCTACCCGCATTTGATACCTAATCCGCACTGATGTTTAGCTATCTATGTTCGTTACGGCATTTATCCGTTCCATGCGTATTATAGTGCCTCTAATTTCGTTTATACTTTTTCACTTTTTCTCGAAATTCTGGCCCCGCCGCAACCAAGTGATACACAGAGCTAAAACTAAGCAATATGCAAAGGTATAGGCACTACAGGGTGGAGAGCTGGGCGTAACCTCAACTACGACGTTTCAGAGAAGTTGAATACCGGCTGTGCCTCCTTTCAAGCAACTCCATTTTAGCGATAAGAGTGCCTGCAACGTAAATGGAATAACGTATGTTGCTACGAACTGTATATGCTAAGAGCCTATCATACAACCTATTCCAAAGTCGGCCGTCCCACATCTGAAATTAGCATGCAGGATTGCGCAAAGCAAAGGTGGGGCTCCACTGAGGTTGGTCTTGAGCTCGTATGTTTTAAACTCCGACCACACATGCTTATCAAGCTCAGCTCCTTCGGTTGACTGCTAAATCGTGGGCTTGTCTTCAAGTTGTCAAGAGATAGGCCATGAGGATAATGACGGCACTGCAACGTCTTATCCCAGTCCCGATGATTCAAGAACCTGGAATGGTCTCTGGGTAGTGCATCAAAACACGTACACAAGAAACGAAGAGAACAGCATGCCCGCCTCTTCAAGATGATGGAGCTTATCATTCTGCGCAAAACAGTTAAAACTGTGCCTTCGATGAGTCGCAGACCTCCGTTCTCATCTGTAGAGAGCCTTACATTAACATGAAAATGAATTAACACCCGCTCGGTGGTTACTTATGTTATCACCAATAAGACAACGAAGCCTTGAAAAACAATAACAGACATGCTGGTGTGAACAGCGCAAAACGTAGAAGCGACACGAAACGAGAAGACGATACCACAAGCGCATCACTACAGCGCTTGTGGTGTCATCTTCTCGTCTCGTGCCCCTGCTACGTTTTGCGCTGTTAACACCAGGATAGAAAACTAACAAGCAAAAGCTGCTCTTCTAGCGAAATAACAGACAACAAAGTAAAACAATCAGAGGTGCATGAGGGCTCTATATTGGGACCGCTGTTCATTCTGCATACAAATGGCATTCCACAATGAGGTTCATACTCACAATGTGTGTTATAGACTGACAAACCTATCTCAGACATATATTTACCATCGCTTATTTCTAATTCAAATAGCGCACCAGTTACTATTGTTAACTGGTGTACAACAGATCAATTTATTTTAAATCCAAGTAAAACTAAACTCGTAGCTAGTGTCGTGTTTAGAAATATTGCAGTTCCGAACAGTTCTAAAAAAAAAACATTCACGGCCTACGAGACATTGGCGTCGCACAGTACTAGATTGTGACTTTGTCTTTTCAATGCAACCAACTGCCTCAAATTTGGTGCAGATGTTGCAGAGAAGGATTTAGCCGTTCGTACGTATATATAGAGATGAGCCACTGAGCTACAACTACCTCTTAATTACGGAAGATAATGTTCCAAAGACCACTTAATAGGTGTTTTTACGAAGACTGGCTGTATGCATTTACTTAATTATATTATGCGACGTGGCAACGGCGTGCGGCAAAATGTTCTCACCCAGAGCATATATATACAAGAGTATGAACGGAACCCATAACCTCCGCACAACACATGCGTAGCCCTAACATCGAGTTGCAGCGGCGGCTGCCCCCTTAGCCACGTTACCAGGTGCGTTAGACCTAGTCACGGCAGAGCGTAGACAAGTTGAGTGTATGACGACGTTGCTTACGTCAGGACAAGTGCGCAAGAGTGCCAGCGTAGTTTCGCGACTAAGTTGAAGGCTGCCATCGCACAAGCTGCCAACGTTTCCGATCAGCAGCCTAAGCTGGCTTCCCTCCACCAGCGGTTCGAAGCGGTTCCTGCCGGGCTCGTCCAATTCTAAGCGGTGTTTGCCAATATCGTGCAGCAGGGCAAGGACCTTGACGTTCGGAAACATGCGAACGAGCTTGTAGACCTTGTCGCGGTTGTGTACGATGCATATCTCTTCGGCGTCTCGGAGCAACTTGCTGGCGGCGCTGCCGTAGCGGTCCGAGGACTCAAAGGAGGCGCAACCGCAGAACAGGGCCTTCGAGATCTTCGTCTCGCCTGGCAAGCCGCTCTTCGCTACGGAAACCAGAGATCTCTGGTTCGCGATCAGGAGGAGACCGTCGTCGTCGGCGAGCGAGAGTCTTTTGGGGATCGCCACGTCCCGTGGCCAGGCAGCGTCCAGTTTGAAGACGATGTGGTCTTCCGCGAGGACCAGGACGTCGGGATCACCGAACTCTCTTACCAGGTCCATGGCACGGTATGCGTAGTCAGCAGCGCCTGAAAGTAGCAAAGAGATAAGCTGTTGAAATTTCACCCAGCATATATCTTCAGACAGCAAACTACGGTCACCTTCAGAAGGGCGACCGTAGTTTACACTCCACTATTGTGCGCGAGATTACGAGCGCCGGCAAAGGGAAGCGTCTAAGCCCAGATTCGGCACTTGCACTTCATTTAGCATTTTACCATCTCCAACACCCGGTCGCGCCCAAGCAACTCAGCACACCATGTGACCTCCAGAACAGGACGAGTGAGGACATCGCGCATCAAGGTACCCAGAGCCTACACTGCTTTCCCTCGCACCTTCCGTGCAGATCACGTGTCCTATGGTCGGTGACAACCCAAGAATACAGTACACAACCTCCACTCAGACAACCGGAGTGCACCTGCCCTTACACTCTGAAAGAATGCAGTAATGTGGAAAGTTGGGTGAGTTGGCTGATTACCCCACAAGATATGATGAATGCAGAGCTAGCCTGAGTCTGGCTACAGCTTAATGGTTTTGCTCTGCTAGTAGGCTAATTGGAAAATAAAAGACGGTTGTTCCAAGCTAAAATATTACCATAGGCTGAACACTGATATTAGTATCACCCCCTAAATTTCCCCACACTTCTAAAACAAGTGACACAAAACCAAATATGTTCGGAGGAAACAGCAGTTTGAAAAGAAAATGCGCAAATCTGCTTGACATCACGGAAATAAGCGAACGTAATCGGTTGGAGCATCTAAGAAAATTGTGCTTCAGTCGGAGAACTACTTTGCAAAGTTATCAACGACTAAAAAGTCACACCGGGTAGAAAAAAGAGGCAAGGGCGACGTCGCAAACATGCCTCGCAGTGTCCGTGTAATTGCTATCGCAATAAAAAGACTAATAAACTCGGTACATAGTGATCCCAATGCACGGAGCCCGGAGCGCCTTGTGCAATCGGTGAAATCAAACAAAGTATAGAGAAAACATTATGCAACAGCCTTCGACGATAATTTCCAATGCAAGAGAACAGCCGAACGCTTCGAGAAATCTGTACAACTTAAGGGCTAGGCTTGTCGAACTACGAATGATATTTAGGCAGCAGTTGATGTTTCACGAATGACTTCGTAGAGAACTGAGCCGCTAACCAGAACATGTTAAGCGGTATAACAGCCGTAGTGCCCCACCACAGCATCTAAACACTAGCTCTTTGTTGCTACGCGCACCCGAAAGCTAGCGTTGGGCACCGAAGTGTATGTGCATTATGCGCCCTTGTTAGGATTATTTATACCTATAAAACAGTTTACAACGATTTGCGGTGTATCTTGTCCCCAGATAATAATCATATGTCTTCGTTGCGTCTCTCTTCTTCAAAGCTCTACGCTCGCTACCTTCTCCTCAAAATGCTGTCACGGTGATAACGCGAATATCGTTAAGCTAGTGACCTAGAAGTACAGGGCGCGCAGCTTTATTTATAGGATAAAGCATGCAACGTAGATAACAATTATTGTTTACAAACTAGAAAACAAAGGGTACAAATTTTGAGTGCACGTCATTTTTTTCCTTGCAACAACAAGGAGTGAATGGGAAAGGCGAACTGTAACTCAATTCCTTTACTATTGCGACAGCATTGATAATTAAACTCCAGTAAAATTTCGCTGCCGGAGCCACCGGAATGGCCGTATATGTACATTTATGCATATGTATGCTATATATTTGCCTATGCCATATATGCAAGACAGATGGCATACCATTGAACCGCCACGATTGCTTAGACCAGTTTTCATGTTCTTCCCCCGAGTTACTCGTCAGAGCATTCAGAATTGCAGCACGCACACAAAAGTTAGGAAACATTTCATTCACATCGCAAGCCTTTTATCTGAAAACTTTTCAGGCTCTTGAAAAGTACAAAACTGTTCTGCTAGCAATCTGAAAGTGATGCAATTTCGCTGGAGCCGCTCCTTACGGGCAGCGTAGCGGAGCCGTGTGCGATGCCATTACAAGCCCTACACGACGAGTTAAACCTTCTAAGGGTGTCAGAAATTTTCGCCCAACAACGCATGTCGCATCCGCATGTAGTTACAACACCGTCTCAGGAGTTGAAACAGAAATCTACACCTCGCTATCGCTTCACCCAAACTTCCAATTCTTAAATTGACATTAAATAGAACTTTTTTTATGTGAGACATTGAAATATAAAACTGAAACTGGAAAGCTGTGGGCACTCGCTGTCAGAACGCTGACGTGATGAAGTGCGGCAGCAGCGGCGAGCGAATTCCCCTTCATACTGTCTCTAGCGGTAATGCGTACTAGGCGCGCGAGAACGCAGCGCACGCGAACCCATCACCTCCTATATCGGGCCGACCAGCCTTCGAACCAACCGAAGATAACCAGAAACAACTGAAACTCCAAAGCGCGCGCGGCGCGAAGTCGAGCGAAAACGAAACCTTTCGATCACCCATACTACTCAAGGGTGACGTCAAAATGTTGTTTTTTCTTAAATCAAACAGAAGTAGACATGTAGCATTTTCTTCCGTCTTATAATCTAATGAAATGATCTTAATACGAGTAGTTGAGTAGTAGTGACATAAATTATGATGAGGAGTGCCTTCGTCTTCGGGCTAGTACCGGAATGTCGCTAGGGAGTCTCAAATTGTGTCGTACATTTACCTTAATTTCTCGGTTACTAAAGCTCTGTCCGCGATTATATTGACGCCTTAGACGTTCTAGAGCATTGCTTTATCACTCTGTCTTGACTTCACAGGAACCTTTAGTGTCGCTCTAAACACGAGAAAAGCGCAACCATGTGCGTCAGTAGTGACGTATTGTGCACGTGACATCTAGTGTGGCACACTGCGAGAAATGACCGCTCGACGGAAGCCACGTGAATAAGAGGGAGAAACGAGGCGGCGTGGCTCCCCTCTATGCACTTTCTCCTCTACCCTTCTTTTATCCCTTTCCCCCGCCCGCACAGCGCTGTGGAGGTGCCCTCGCACGAGAGCCAGTAACGGCGCTGTACTTATCTCTTCTTTTTCTCATTTAAACTCACTTATCATCCGCATTTAAGACCATCAAGAACCATAATTATAAGCATACTAATTAAAAATGTTTGCGGCTACATGTTTGTTGTAGACTCGTACACAACTGCCACAATATAGTACATTTTCTATTTCAGAGTGGGTAAAGGGTCTTTCTATAGTTTCGGAATGACATTTAGAGCCAAGCACCGGATTCGAGAAAGGCGGACTCAAATGGCTCCGTGAAATGCATTCCTGTTCAAGCTAACGCGCTTTCTCAGTGCATTTTTGTACACTATCTAAACCTAGTAGCTTGAACAGCAATGTATATCGCTACAGGTTATGGGTTCCGTATTTCCCGAAGCTCGTGCTAGGCGCGGCTTTCGCAGCGGGTTATACATCGGAAGAACAATTATGAAGAACATACTCCACCAGAGCAATATTAAAAAAAAACTTATTTATTGAAATTTTATTGATTAGCAATCATACAGGCCGTTGCCGCGGTAATATTCATGCGCGCCGGTGCGGTAAACATGATCAGGGAACATTTGTGTGAACTGCGTGAGGCCGGGACAAGGAAGGAAAGAAATGCGAAGGTTGTTCACCCGAAAGTTAATGCGCACCAACAAGCCCAGCCAAGAACCCTCGTTTGGTAAAGGAAAATTACGATTCCGCCTATAATTACTCGTTTTTGATACTCTTAAGGCAGCCGTCGCGGAAATATCGAACAGATAATATTCCTAGTATGGAGACAAAAAAAAATTATATACAATACGCCAAATATATTCACAAGACTGAATAACTTTGCAGGCGCCCCGCCGAAAAAGGCGTAGATAACGTGAAGTATGGGCTTCCAAGGCTACAAAAATTGTATGAAAAGAACACCGGTGCCACATAGGCCACAAAGGTAGCCGCGAAGAGGATGATAGCACCAGCAAGTCTCATGCCATAGAAGCAAACGAAGTAAAACATTTCTGAACGCAACGAGGTCTCCCCTTCCTGTTCCCGGAAACACATACTTCTCGTGCACTGAACTAAATGCATATCAAGCAAGTCGCCAGCGCAATTGACACACGCTGGGCAAACGACAATTACATGGCACCATAGTTTCGCATTGGGCGCCGTGTATCGCCGGCAAGTAATATAGCGACAAACACCGTTCGAATTTTTGTGTTGCTATTTAAAGAGGAGCAGCTACTTACCCATACTGTACGGAGACCTGTCCAGCCCGCCTGACAGCACCGTCAACGACAGGTTTCGCAATTAGGATTAATCGCATTCACAAATTGTCAAACGAACCGAAGCGGCCGAAGCTGCCAGCAGCACGCAACGTCGAATGCGAAAGCACACGCTACGGCAGCATCGAGGCGACGACGATAACGACGGTACCAGATTATTTGAATTTCTAGACCGGTCGGTGCTGCCATCGGGCGGCGAACAACAAAACCAAGTAAAAAGCGCTGCTTTCAAATGTGGCCATCGAGATCGGAACTATGTCGCATGGTCGCGCAATTGCAAACTCTGTGAAAACCGCTTGCCTAATTACTGGCTACCTGGGCGCTGAGTGGAAATACTTTCCGGGGCCTTGGTGACGCAGGCTTCCAATGCGTTTACTTCGTTGCCTCATTCGTTGGTGCTTTGTGGGGTATCACGGCAGAAAAGCTCCTTTAACTTATTGATGCCCACAGGACCGCATTTTGCAGCGACTTTATTTAGTCGTATTGTTTTCCTGTCATACTTCGCTCTCCACTCGTTCCCAGTGGCTTATCAACGCGATAACGCCAGTTTGACAGCAACGGCCGAGCATCGTTACGGTTTCGCCCGAAGGTGGATGCATTGAAAGCGATAGCAAGCAACCGCGCTCTAGCTTCTTGCACGCCGTTCCAGCACGGAGGACGTGCCGTTCCAGCAACGAGACGTCCATTTGAGGGATCGCCAGCCGTTTATGCGCAGGCGCGAGTAAGAGCGGGCGTATGCGAGAAAATCTGGGGGCTTTTGCTCCTTGAATATGTGCCTAGGCACTACAGAGGAGGTTTCTTAGCGCGTGTTGTATCCGTTTGTCCACTGGACATGCCAGCATAGATGAGTGCAGTCGAGTCGGTCAGCCGCTGGCTGCCCGCGCGGTGAGGCAGTGGGCGCGGGCGCCCCATTTTATTGATTGCTGTGTCTGAAGGGGCCAAGTTCTGACTGGTGCTGTACGAGTCGCGGGTCGCTTTTTTCGTCGGGACGATGGCTTGGATTTTTTACGAGCACTGCTCCAGGAGGACACATGTAACCGACAAACGGAAGGCCTCAGGAGAGCACCTGAGGTTATATAATAAAGCAGGCGGCATAGGATCTCCAGGGCACCCAAGCGGGAACGGGGGATCAAAGCTGGAAGCAGGGCGGCCCGTGGGTTGGGGCCGCAGAGGCCGAAACGTGCCAGGGGTTCTTCGCATTGAAAATCGGCAAAGCCGGTGTTATAGACCCCTGGCACGCGTAGGCCTCGGGTAGCCCCAACCCCCGAAGCCGTCCGGGTTCTAGCTTTGGTGTCCCCGTTGTGATGTTATTGGGTGGAGGATCGCTCCAGAAAGAGGCAGAAGCAACACGCAGAAGCATAAACACACATCAGACTTGTGTTGACGCACATAACACATAGAAAACGGCACACACACGCGACAGTTCCCCCAAATACCTCCTAGACAACATGCAGCTATACCTTATATATATATATATATATATATATATATATATCGCCGTGTCGGATACGTCGTGAAATCGATACCGGTCGGTCAGCAGTGTCGGACAGCAGGGCCAGACCGACTCGCGGGCCTCAGGTGGCACTGCGCCACAGTCGATATACCGGAGCCTCCGCGTGCCCCGTTTCCCTGCGGCGGGGTTTGCGCTCGGGAGCCCACAGCAGCAGCCACCGGGTCACGTCCGCAGCTGGCGGGGTAGCCCTGTGGCCGCTCACCCGAACGCTCGTTCAACACGCTTCAGGACCGCCAGCCCTCCTGGACCAGTTGCCCAGCGGAAGAACTGGGCGAGGTAGCCTCTCAGCGGGTGACAGCGTTGATTCGGGTTTGCCGTAGTGACGCAGGCGGCGATAGCTCCTGCGGGCCGGACGCCCAACGAGGAAGCTCTTCGCCCTCGAACGCCGAACCTCGCGCACTGCTCACGCCGCGGGCCACACTCTCTCGTGCCATGCTTGCAATGCTTCTTGGCATGCATCATTTACCGAATATGAATAAGGTATAGGTAAACATGACTGGAAAAATGTATTCTTTCAAAGTCAGGTGACTATGTTTACTCTGCCAGCTATTTCAAATATTGTAATGTATTGACGCAAGATGGATTGAGCTTCTTGTTTCATAATACGTGTACTGTTGGATCTTGTCGTTGAGTGCGGGAGTTGGCCGACGTTGAGGATGATTTTGAGATGAAAACTATAGGTTTATTTACATTATTTACAGCAAAAACATGAGGTCATTAACACTCATTAGGTCAATGATGGCCGGTAGCAAATCGGACGCTGCGGCCTGTGGCAAGGAGCCCGAAAGAGATTAATGAAGGAATGAATGCTCGTTCTGCTCGCGGTCTCTGGCTTTTAACCCCTTCGGTTCCTCGAGGTCACGTCCTCTTCGGCCAATCGTCGAGCCCGCTCAGGTGTCGTCATTTTCGGCTGATGGTAAGCGCCCGTGCGAGTGCAGTCACATTCGGCTCAGGGGGTCGCTCCATGGGCTTCACTGCCCGAGGGATGACTTGCCTCCGGTATTGCCCTGCTTGTCTGCAACTGCCGTCACAACAGGCGGTGGGGGGTTGCTCCCAGGGCTTGACGGTAAATTACAGCCGTTGTTCCCACCGGGTTGGCAAGCGCCGTCACAATAGGCGGATGGGGGTTCCGAGGGTACACGGTGACTTGCAGATGTTGTTCCCTCCGGGTTTGCAAGCGCTCAGCGGGGGGAGATGGGTTGCCTTCCAGCAACCTATCGGAGCTGCAAAGCAGCTTTGCTCGCGACCCAGGTTATCTGGAATCGTGGCAGGCTCTCGCTACACTTTCAGGAGGAGTCAAGCAGTAGGACAATAGCTCTACATGCGGCGCACGAGGTGGGGGACGCCAACTTGTCTTGACATGCTGCGCCTCGGGGACGTGGTAGATGCGCTTCTGCGGACTTTAATTAGGCGCGACGGCGATTCCATGTGGTCTGGTGAGCTCGAAGGATGCCAGGAAAAGGGCCCGTATCTTCTAACAGCACCCACTTGGACGCTGACGTAATG
This sequence comes from Dermacentor albipictus, assembly GCF_038994185.2. Taxonomy (NCBI): domain Eukaryota; kingdom Metazoa; phylum Arthropoda; class Arachnida; order Ixodida; family Ixodidae; genus Dermacentor; species Dermacentor albipictus. The sequence continues at coordinate 26,012,255 of NC_091830.1, read as the reverse complement.
TGCGACCCTAACAGTTGCCTTTCACCTCTACCGAGGCAACTTTTACATGCTTTCCATTCGGTTTCTGGACAGTGCCTGCCAAGCGCAGTATGATCATCCTGCGCGGTTTCTGCGCGATTTTCCTTGCTTGAGTGGGCCGCTGGGCCGTCCGACAATCTTTCGACGAAATGTAGCCCTCTACTCACCTAGGCTGGCACATTGAAACACATTACAAGCAGTACTTGTGAAACCTCTGAAAAGTTACGAACTCTAGGAAATCGTACCTGGCGAAACTAAGGTTACATGCTTATGTGTAATATAAATTGCAGGAAACATTCCTTAGATAACACGCGTGGTGTCACAAGTCCTAAAACAGCCACATCGCAATACGTACATGTTTTATTGCAATCGAGATAATACGGGCACTCCAAACACATTGGCACAGTTTCTGCGCTGTCCCTGCCGCGCGCAGTTTGAAAGTCACGTGGTCTGTTGCAGGTACGTGGGTGAGAACGTGAGCGTGCGAGGGCAAGTCTTTCCTTGACGTCTTACATTGTGCTCAGTATAGTGGAGCTCAGACGCGCCGGGGTAATACAGTGACTGGCGCTGCTGAACTCTAGGTCACGCGTTCAAACGCGTCCACATTCCGACGGGGGAGGACCAAAAACGCTCGAGTACTTACGTTGAAGTTACGTTAACTTACGTTGAATAAGGTTGCGCTGAGGTTACGTTTAAGAACGCTAGGTGGGCGAAATTAACCCGGAGTCACCCACTAAAGCCTGCCTCTAAATATGATTTTGGTGATGCAGGGTGTCTACCAAGTTGACATTTCCAAACTCCCTGAGTTTTCCAGGTTTTCCCTGAGCACCTTTGCGAAATTCCCTGAATGAGTCAGATCTTTGTTTTATGTCAAGACAGGCTGACACCACGTTGCCCGATGCTGTCACTCTCTAGTAAGCATGCTGAAAAAAAAATGACTTAATCCAGTTTGAATAGTAAGGAGTAATATATATTTTATTTAAAAATAAAACAGAAGGAAGGTGTTAGTAAAATGCACAGCGAAAGAAATGGTAAAGCCCATTCCAAATTGAGTCGAACATTTTCAAATACGAATGAAAAGGAGATGCATACATAAGTAAATATTTTTTTAATATCAGCTATTTCTATCAACTGATAGCAAGCTCATCTGTATGAGGTCCTGAACTTTGTCACAACTAAGGTTCTCTCTCAGCAGCTGGGAAGTCAACCTCAACTGTCCTGACAACTCTCAGCCCGTACACATCTCAGTGTTGGGTTTCACTGCGTAAACAATTTATTTTGGTTTGGATGAGGGACACCTGTGTCTCAGCATCAGCCATCACTTAGTTTTTTTAGCTCAAGCTCCTTCAAAAAGGTGGCGGCACCCTTCCTTTCCCGTTAATTCCTCAGTGCGTCGGTCCTTTCTGTTCTCATCCTCCTTCTACCACGCTTTCACCACATGGATCATCTGAAGCATCCTCTTGGTCAGTTGTACAGTCAACATTTGATTTCTTAGACTTCCGAGGGGCCGCAAAAAAAAAATTGAAAAAAAAACGGGCAGTCTGAAAAAAATTAATGCATGTCTTTAACTGCCTTTAAGGGCTAAAATTACCACAGGCACGTCTCAAAAAGCTCTGAAGGCCTGCCAGTACGCTTTTTAGGCATATCAGGGCTTGTACTGTGACAGAAGACGACGTGCACGCATGTGTAATTAAGTAATGTATACTGTGTCCCGCGACAATTGCCCCCTTCCCACGCTTGTTATGCTTCACCGCCTAACACTTGTGTACCGAGGCGAAGCTAACTTTCGCAGACTGGCATTACGCAACGCGCTGTGCTCTGCGAGCTTCAAAGCCAATCGCTAGGATTACAAAGGCGGAGTCGGTGCCATTGGTGATAGCGGCGAATTCTTTCAATGAAAAACACGGCACCGCACGGCAAGAAGCTTAATAGCGAACATAGAAGCAGCTAGGCCTGACGTTGCCGCGGTGGTGGTTACGGATTTGCCTGCGAGAGTGCCGGTTCGAGGCGGCGAGATAATCAAAATAGCGGCGGTGGCGGCTTTGATTAATGTCATTTCAGACCTGCAGTCGGGGCAATATACATTGACTATATGGAGTACGTGGTGGTGCCGCAAAACCGTGCAAATTATCGGGCATGTCCGAAAAATCGGGCGTCTAGAAAATCGGTCGTTAACTACTCTGGCAATACATCGTGCCGATGACACGGCGTCAATAATGATTCGTTGCGATTCCTCTGTTACTGGAGCCAGCATTAACACGACTTTCGTTCCCTTTCAATAAAGTTACAGCTAATTTTCCCTGATGGAAGCACAAATTCCCTGAGTTTTCCCTGAGTTTTTCCAGACTGTTCAAATTCCCCGAGAATTCCCGGTTTTCCCGGTTGGTAGACACCCTGCATCTGATGTCACTTAAAAACCCCAGAACTTAAATTTCATATGGAGGCCTCGTCATATACGGAATTTCGGAGGCGTGGCACAGAGAAATGGTAAAGAGTGCGGCGGAGTGGAACGTCCGCTTTGAAATAGGCATGTGATCTACCCCCTGCCGGCACTCCTTATATTGTAGCTTCCTTGCTCATAGAAAGGAGAAGTAACGTAGTTTCAGAAATGTGCGAATTTGAAGGAAGAACACAACTTGACAAGCGCACATGTGACGTAAGTAGCAGGACCCTTCGTTACTTAGAAAGGATGTTAGTTTCAAGAATTTTACAGTTCGGCAATATATTTTATCAGCCTTTTATTTATGAACCAAGTTCCCGTCATTTTAGAAAAATGAATTGAGCTAATTGAATGCGCAACTAATATATAAGTTGAACGCGAAGGCCATATATGAACATTTAGCTTGTTTTCAGTGGCCGCGGAAAGCTCTTTTAATGAAATAGGTTGGAAAAACTACTTTGGCAGTGCCAATGCAAGAAACTATGGGCGGCTAAGGTATCGATTTTCATGGAAGAGCTTACATCTGACAGCATCGTTCATTGCTGCCTCAAGCGCATCATTTTGAACTCGTAAGAGTGCGTAGTGTCCTGGCAGAACAGAGGCGTGCAATACATCTCACTGCGTTTTCAGCCAATGTTATACGGAAACCGTGTCCCAATCGGCAAAAGCTCTGCTCAACTCTGAATGTGTCAAGTGTGCCAATAACAACACTTTTAAGGTCTGTATAAGTGATTGTATAGACAACTGATGAGCCGAAGATGGACGGCTAGTCGCAGCAATCCTGGCCTTCCCCTATGCTGGTAAGGTAATGCAAGCTCGAGTTTAGATGAACTAAAGTTGTTCAAGAGGTTCTGTGCAAGCAGAAGAGAACGCTAAAAATTTTATTAGGAAGACATCACGTACACGCAAATCGCCCCCTATTTGTAAAACGTTGCGCACTAATCCGAAACAGTCCCGCAACCTTCTCTTGTGCAGGTCACCTCTACATTCACATATACATCAACCATATAGTATATAAAGATTCAGTGACTTCATACAGAAGTAATTTAATTCGTGGTTGGTGCCTCGCAGTCTACACCTGGTCCTAGAAAAAAATATTGAATCATTTCGATACCTCTTGCTACTTCTAAACTCTTTCACACTAGTATAGAACAAACCAGGCGTCAACATTATTTTCCGAGGGGCACTTACGTTTCACGTGCTTAGACATTCTCACAAGATTATCCTTCACATGCCGCCAAAATGTTGGAAACCTTCTTGGGCGAGTGGGTTGATATGTTTTGAAACAATTGTAGCATAATAAAACGCGGAGGAAGAACAGGAGAGGACACCACGGGTGCTATGGTATCCGTGGTGTCCTGTTCTCTTTGTCCGTGTTTCATTGCGCTACAATGGCTTTAACACCATAATGTTGGTGGTAACCAGGAAGGTAGCTTGAAACTTCAGCATTTATTTCTTTGTTTTGTGGTTATTCCGAAATTGCAATGCTGTTGTTTTTCCTAGATCAGTACCATTATTTTTCCTGAGGCTGTCTCACTTCTTCGAGAATTCGTAGTTGATAAAACGACAGCAGCATATAGTCCGCACGTCTGTATTTTCAAAATAAACACACGTCTTCTAAGAACATCCCGTGGCAGTGCAATTCTACATTTTCAAGTAGATCACTTGACGCAAACATAATGTGCATGACAAATGTTTATGTTTGATCACTTAGTTACTTAAGAAAATCGTTCTCATAAACTCTTTATTACGCTGCTGCATAAGATACGCTGTAATAACGTCATGTTTATTAGGCGAAATCCTTCGGCTAGCCAAGATTTCGAGACATTCTTCCGCAAAATATGCTACGCATTACATTGGGCATTACACTTTTAATTTGGTAAAGCCTTCTTTGTCTATGGTGGGACAAGGCTTCGTAGAGCACCACCATACTTTTCGCTACTTTCTTGTGATGAACATCTGAAAAATAGTACAAGTTTCTTGGCACTCTGACCATACCTGGCCCTTGAGACAGTAAACAACACACATTTATTCATTCCTAGAGTACAAGTTTCAGGACCGTTGCTTCGTTACCACGCAACTTCGATGCACCCGGTGTAACATGTGACTTGACCCAACTTACACGTAACAAATAGCATGAAAGTAATTGCTTGTTCACAATAACAGCTTTGCTATAGCTCGCCAATTGATCGATTACTTTCTTACTCAATAATGTTGACAGTAATTTAATTACTTTTTTCAGTAATCAATGATACGTAATTACTTGCATTGCTAACAAAAAAAAAGCCGTGACAAATGACGCAGCTTCGAGCCATTCAGTTTGGCGGGAAGTAGAGTAGAATGCTATAGTGTCACGGCAGCATCCTCGTGGACGTCCACGTTCAGGCCGCTGAATCCCTAGTGTTTGTTTCTTCACCTTATATGCTCCACCACATGTTGCTCACCGAACGGAAGTTGTGTCTCTGTGGCTCAATAGCGATGGAAGCTTCCTGGCTTGATGCCAGAAAATCACCTATGGGCAATGTTTCTAGCTTTTCACTGTCCCTAGCGGGAACGCCTTCTGCAAGCTCTAGCAATAATAACGCGCCGAGCATCACAAAAGACTTGGACGGCAGCTTCGAAGCACTCGGCGACTGCAACCTTTTGCAGAAGATGTTCGTAAAACACTGGTTTTTCTCGCTGGTGTCCACATAGAGAAAGTTTTCGATGTTGCTGCTGATGTCTTTAGAAGAAAACGAGAGAAAATTAGCGACCGAAGTTTTGAGAGCAATTTTTAGTGAAACCATAGAATACGTGAAGCTGCAAAAGACGCACTGAGAGCCCGGAAAGCTGGTTATGTTTGCTGCATTTTTGCAATGTTAGTAAACGCTGCAGGGCAGCAATTGGTCAATTTCTGAGTGAAGTGCGGATAATCATAATCGGAACTTTTTTCAGTAACGATTGCCCGTCTAGCTAAAACCAATAGACAAAATTTCCTGGGAACAGTTGCAGTATTCTACCTGAACGTTACAATCTATATTGCGCCTAATGATAGCGCCGTCTCGCAACTTACCTATAAATTAATCATTGGGATATACATTGGTCACAAGTAAAAGAATCTCCAGATGGCAGAAACTTGAACTGCTCGGTGTGTTCGTTTTAAATTCTAGAGGACCAGCGTTCAGGTGAAGTATACCGAAAAGTACACAGCGCAATGAGTGAGTCGCTCTTTTCTCTGTGCTTTGTCAGAACACTGGTCATCAATAATTTAAGCAAAACATATTAGCTACGGACACCAGGGACGAACTTACGCTGCAGTGCGAGCGAAGATATGGCTGACAGCAGCAACACGTAACTAATTTATGTTAAACAAGAAAAATGAGTTTGTTCGATCGCATCGCTCGGCATCACTACCACTGTGAGCAAGACACCCACACACTCGTTAAAACACTAGGATAGCGACTTGCCGAAACTGCACACTGCAACGGATTTCGCCTGTCGGAATGGGGAGTTCGGCAGGAACGGCGCAGCATAGCGCTGGTACGCACATCTACCATTTCATTTACACACTAACGACCTGCCACATCCAAATGGGAAACACGGCCTTCTCGTCACTTTCTGCGGTACGCAGGTTACGGGACCGACTGCGCACTGCTGCAACTCAATGCGCCTGATAACACCAGCTCCGGTGAGAAAAACCGTCACTCCTGCCACTGATGGCAACGCTACGCGACTGGTTCACACACGGGCTTCGGAACGAGTATTTCAAGCAGCGTTTCCTCCCCGAGGTTTTCATTTTTGCCAGAGCTTACACCCTGGTGGCTTCAGTACAGAATGGGATCAGTCACCAACAAGGAATCCGAGACCAGAAACTTCAAATGAAGAAAGACAGGCAACACCCGAGCGTCTGGAAAGGTGACCAACAAAGTGAACACTAATGCGGGACAACATCACCGGAAATGTGCTTACAGATAAGGTCCAATATGTTGCAAATAAAATCAGGATTTTATTATTGTGAAATAGATACATACAATGTAAGTGACATTTCGTCATATGGATTAGCATTACTGCTTGTTGTGCGCTCATTTGATTGGTATACAAGCGCTAACTCAAGCACACATTTTCTCGTTCATGTGTAGATAGGTAGAAATAAAGACAGGGGAAATATATTGAAGGATTTTTCACATACCCTTACATGCACTCGAAAACTAAAAGGCACAGTGTAGGTATAACATGTTGAACAGTACAATATTATAACACCAAAATAATTATTTACAATCGAAGTTTTCATGATACGAAACGCAAGCGCATTGCACGCATCATGTGCTTTCGGACAACCTTCTATAATTGACCACATATTTGAAAACACATGAAAAGTTGTTACTTTCTATTATCGCAAGCGGGAAAACATTCAATCAATCAATCTTTATTTTCATTCTGTCAATGATACAGAAAGAAAGACTGTGACAAAAAGCTGTTTTTCAGTAACAGCTTGACTAGGCCGCAGCCCCATAGAAAAATTTCAGAGCGGTAACAGCACTACCGTAAAATAAATAAAAAAATTGAAACTTAACAGACAGCGTAGTACTATAGGGCACACACTAAGTAAAGGAAATGTTAAGGTAATACAGAAGTTAAGGCAGTTTTTAGTCGTCATAAAAGTACATACAAAACAGTTTCTTAGAAAAAATGAATGTCTGAAATGCTATCAAATCACAAATGTCTGGAATAAATACACTGAATGTACAGGAAAACAGGATATAGAAATCAACTTGTTACAAACAGTTACATACAACCAGATGAAACAATTCGATACGGTTATGGATTTGATAAACGAGACAAAGTTTGTAATAAAACCAGTGTTAAGTAGTAGAAATCTCAGAGCTATACATCACTGTGTATAACTTGCGGATATCCTGATATGAACAATCAAACAAGTCAACATTGTTAAGGTCATAGTGATTGAGAAGGGACGGAAGAGTGTAAGACAAACACTCTTTTTCGGAGTTTAATCTTACTATGTCTACTTCCTAATTTTCACCATGATGCGTGGGATAGTTTAAATGCCTAATTCTTAAATTGGCCAGAACGCGCAAATTTGTTAAGTTCTTACAAGTTTCAGATTTGAATTTTCTGCTTAACGTATAATTGTACGTCTGGTGTATTTTAACTATTCTTGAACTGCAGAATAAAACAGTAGTAGATGCCACAAAAGGTGCATTGAAAATATGCCTAATACATTTTTTCTGAACCAAGTATATTTTATTTAGATTAGTGACCATCGTACCCCATAATAGTTGGCAATAATTTAAATGAGAGCTAAAAGCGAGTGATAGAGTAGAAGCTTGATTCTTTTTGGAAGTAAGTGTCGAAGCTGACCAATTACACCTGTCACCTGAGCTAATTTTGCAGGACATGTCTGACGTGGTAATCCCAACTCATATTCCCAGAAAAAGATATGCCCAGACATTTAAAATGGTCAACTATTTCAATAGTGTGAGTACTCAGTACTATGTCTTCATGAGGTGGAATAACTTTATTTTTTGGTCAGTATATAACAGCTTTTGTTTTATTTTCGTTAATACACATAGCATTTGCTGCTGACCATCCCTCTAGCCTTTTCCCTGTGTGATTACAAGTTCTGATAGGCTCGTGAATATCATGCCCTGAAAAAAGTATGCTGGTATCATCAGCATATATTATGTATTTCGCCTCACAATTCATATTTACAATTTCATTAAGATAGATATTAAATAATAGTGGGCCTAGAATACTGCCCTGGGGCACTCCACACAGCAAAGGTTTCACTCCGGAAATAGAGTCGCTTATCTGAATGACCTGCTGTCTGTTCGATAAATAAGAGTCAATAAGCGTTAGGGCTTGTCCATGAATACCATAGCAATGCAATTTCTTTAACAATATCTTATGGTTTACTAAATCAAAGGCCTTTGAAAAATCAATAAAAATACCGAGAACGAGCGCCTTATTTTCAAAATGTTTAAGAATATACTCTTTTTGCTCCAGGAGCGTACAACTGATTTATTTTTCCGCAAACCAAATTGATTAGATGAAAATAAATCATATTTATCAATGAAACTTGAAAATCGTGCGCAGAATTTTTTTCGAAGGCCCTTGAGAACACAGGCAAGACAGACACCGGTCTATAATTGCCAAAGTTATTTCGGTCACCTTTTTTGTAGAGCATGGTCACTTTCGCTATTTGCATATTTAAAGGAAAGACAGAGTTAGTTCAACAAATGTTAAATCTGTCGGCTAAAATCGGCGCGATAACATCAGACACGTCTGATGCATGCATTAATTCCTATATAGTATAAACATGCATTAATCCCTATATAGTATAAATATATTTCACTTTCCCGAAAACGTTAGGCATTGGTAAAAACGTTAAAGCTATTTTGAATCTGGCTAAAGTACTACTGTGAGGCGTTAGGAAGATGTTGGAAGAATAGGGGTTATTATTAGATAGATATCTGAGATTTTTAATGTGGCGGCATTTTATATATCTTATGTGAATATGCTATTAGTCCCACTTGGGACTGTTAGAGGAGTGGGTTTATAAATAAGAATATACGAATTACAACCCATAATAGAATAAAACGGCGATCAAGTGTAAAAAGACAAGAAATCAAAGCATCCATAAGCTAACAAATCGAGTGCGGGACCTGAGAGCCACCAACTTTGATTATCAAAACAAGCATTCACACACATCAAAATGCACTGATTCATCATACATTCATGCAGCAGTGGAACCAATTAACACTCGTCCATGACAATGTATTAAAAAGGAACACTCGATGACCGCAGTTCAGCGAAACAACGCTGTGCATCGTGAGAACACTAAACATAGCTTGAGCCCGAGACACCATCATTCGAACGCAACCTTTTTCTAACCCATGACTTGCACCTCTGCTTTTGCATTGATTTATTACAACTAGCCTCATTCGAATTATTCAGTTTTTCAGATTTCGTATCAGCTAACCGATTATGTTACAGAAATTATTTATTGTGCTTACGAACACGTTTACGAATGAAAGATTCTAGATTTTACAAAAATGCAATTATACTTCCAGTAGAGGAGGCTGTCGAGCGGTATGCTTACGTGATCAGCATGATCAGGTAACGACAGCAAGATTAATCTATAGGACAGTCTTGTTCTCGTACCAATTGTCAAAGTGTTAAATCATTTGCGCGACCTTGTGAGGATTATTTTCCCATCAGCAACAGAATTGCTTTATTTAAAAGTGAATAATATGCCTACCAGGATTTTCGCTGCTTGCGAAATCGGTACTTCTTTCAGTTTGGTGGTTACGTGTCAGAAGTAGTGAATGAATACCTCAACTACAATACTTGCATTTATGTTTTCTGTTTCTCTTTGTGTATGCATATTTAAAGAAATATTGATGTGAGGTTTCCTTTTTTTCTCTTTGACAAGTGGTTGCGCCATATTAGAATGATTATATTGAATGGCAAACTGCTTAAACGTTATCCGTCAGGCTTTGTCAGGTTTGTTGGCTTCTAGCTGCACAGCGAATTTCTGTACATGACAGAAGTGCTTCGTCTTTTTCAAAAAGCACGCTTGAAGGCAAATGTTTGGGGAACAAGCATTTCACGGCGGGGATAAATTGTATCATGTGTCGTGATATTGAGGCCTGATGACACAGTGCTGCTCAGCTGTGTTTGACCTGTGAGAACGTCCGGTACACGTATGTCGTCAAAGAAGATTCAGGCGTCTATTGTAATTAGGTGCCAATGGGAAACACTGCGACAATGGGAAAAAGACATCCACCGGTGGTTATCCTATGTATACACAAATTTGCAAAACACTGTCACTTTTGAAACTGCCCGTCACACTTATCAGTAGCATCCTTTACTTGCCCGGAACCGAACCGGCCGTGCAGGTGGCCACCATTTCTTTATATCTCTGAGCCAGCTGTGGATCGTTAGTATCGCAGTAGACACATCCGACCCAGGACAAGGACAGCTGGCCACGTGGAGCGTAGTAGTTCTCGAAGAACAGTCGCAGGTCATAACTGTCCGTCTCCAGGTGTCTGAGCGCAGGAAGGGCTTTCAATACGTCGTGCAGCGCCCCGGGCTTAAGTTCCAACACACTCACTGACAGTTTCGTGTCCAAGGTCAGGTGTTCGAGGCGCGGAAACGGCAGGAGCTGGCCCCAGAGAACGCAGTATCGCAGAAACTCGAAGCAGGCTTCATCGTCGCCAAAGCGCGCGGTGTGCAGCGTATCGCGGATGGCCGACAAGAATGAGATGAACGTGGCCGTCAGCATCTTACAAGTTATCTCGACACATTCCAGTTTAGGGAATGCATGAGCTTGCACTGGAACGTCATCGACGGTTCCTACGCAGCCTCGGAGCTTGAGGACCCTGACCTTTGGACACAACCTTGCGATTGCGGAGATCTCAACGCCGCCGCAATTCTTCAGGGTTAATTCTTCGAGCCGCGGCCACCGTGTGAGCAGCTGCTTGAGTTCCGCATTCACGTCGGCGAAGGCAAAGTATGGATATAGTGTCAGCCTGAGGCTGCGGAGGTTACCAAACGCCGAGACATCGGCGAGTGCTTTTGGCGTGCCTACAACCACCTGTAAGGTTTGAACACTTTGTTACGCTGTGAAGGAACGAACAGTGGAAGAACAGTGGAAAAAACAGATACAAAGACGAGACCAGTACAAAAGACTGGCATGTACTTGTATGGTCCTTGTTTCTTTCGCGCTGCTGTTTTCCTTCTCAGTTCTGAACCAACTCGTGCAAGAAAATGTTTTACTAAGCCACATTAGGGTGTTTCTTTAGGAAATAGAAGTTACGCACATCGGACGCACATCTTTGAATGTACATGAAGCGAAGCTTTAGTTATTAGTGAGCACGAGGTCGAGTTATTAGTTAGTGAGCACGAGGTCGCGGGATTGAACCCGGCCACGGCGGCTGCATTTCGATGGGGGCGAAATGCGAAAACACCCGTGTGCTTAGATTTAGGTGCACGTTAAAGAACCCCAGGTGGTCAAAATTTCCGGAGTCCTCCACTACGGCGTGCCTCATAATCAGAAAGTGGTTTTGGCACGTAAAACCCCAAATATTATTATTATTATTAGTTATTGGTGGTGGCTACATTACGCTATATAAAGACTGGTATGGTCATCTCAATGCTTGTTTTCGAATTTCTGCACTAGATTATAATTATATTTAGTACCAAAACAAAAATTTGTTAGGCGTAACGTTTAGACACAGGAAGAGAGCGGTGTGGATCAGAGAGCATACGCAAATAGCCAATATTCTAGTTGACATTAGGAGAAACAAGTAGTGCTGGAGATGCCATATAATGCCTAGGGCAGATAAGCGGTGGAACCTAGATTAACAGAGTGGGTGCAAAGCGAAGGCAAGCTGAGCCGAATACGGCATAAAATTAGGTGGGGTGATGAAATGACGAAATTTGCAGGCCCAAGTCGGATTTGCTTGCGCAAGACAGGTGTAATTGGAGATCGCTGAGAGAAGCCTTCATCCTGCAGTGTACATATAAAAAAAATTGGGCTGATGGTGATGATAAAATTTTTAGTCATTTAGCAGCAAATCTGAGTTATTTTGTCTACAAGATGCGACTTTTTACAAGCCATCTCATCGGACTATTACATGAGTGAATCTCCTTATTGGGGACATAGGGTATGTAGGACAGTGAGAGGTCTCTGAATGGCGAAGTATGAAAAGTAAAGGTGAGGTTTCATTGCGTTGATACCTGGTTCTAAATGTGATCCTTACAGTCAGTGGTCACACGCTCATACAACGCCAGTTTCGGTCACAGCAACGTGTTCATACTTGATTCACATACCCAATGGCACATACCCAGTAGGTGAATATTACAATAGGCAAAATGTACTAAAGAATGAAAATAAAAAACCAAAGAGGGCGTGGTATGTAAACTTGTGTTGAAGTAAAATTTATCGAGCGTAAGTCAAGCAAAGGAGCTATTGATTACAATGAACTTGTGTTTCACAATGACACATATCGTGATAGTTAGGGCTTCCATAATCTTTCCGTCATTGTGGAACATGCTCATATTTTAGGACATGCCAAGAAAAGGCACACAATAATGGGCAGATTCTGAATGATTAAATCATAAATTCTCAAAATAATGGAAGAACCCGTCCAATATCATGCGCATTTCTGTTAACTGGACTGACAAGTGGCCATAATGTATTGTGACACGTTGATGGAAATGAAATGACTATGATGTGTAGTGATGGAATCCAGCACGAGGTTTGCGATCTAAGTAAAAATTATAACTTTAAATTAGCAAAGAAAGCCTCAATAATCAGTAAGTGGCCAGGCCTGCCTGTGAAATCTTGGTACTCCGGATGTAGTCTATGAGATTGCTGTACGTAAGTCGGCTGTTATTCGGTATAGCATAATCACTTCTTCAAATTGCGGTTGGTGTGTTATAAGAGGCTTGTGCTTTATTCTGTGCTTCGGAAATAAAAAGCGCACGCATGGCTAAGGCAACCCGCTAAACTACGTATCATGTGTAAATGCGTCATTTCGTTTTCGATCCGATTCGTTTTGAGCGATTAATACCGAAACAGTTGGATAGAAAACCACGAAAACACGTAGGTATTGTCAGAGAAATACATTAAGACTTTGGGAAACATGAATCGCAGGGACATGACTTGATAAAGAACAAAATATTTCTCACAGCTGTGACCGCACTTGTTGCCTGTCTCCCACGAGTGCTGGCTTATAATCGCTATCGCGCTCAGCTATCACCGTTTTCAGCACGCTTCCAAGGAACGACTACGTCTTCAACACCGATGGAAAAATTGTGATAAAAAAATGTTCTATGGCATTTTCCGCATTACCAGTTCAGATTAGACATTTTGACCATTGAACATTCCACTGCACTAAAGACGAATGAGTACCATAAAAACTGGTTGTCAGTTCCTGTAAGAGATGCATGCTGTTCAGCTGTACACATGATGTGGCACTTTATGTTCACATTTTACATATTAGTCCGCTACTGAAGAAACCCCGTATTCCCCATAACTCCTATACCCAATACGCCATTTGACATATAGCAAAAACAGATTTTTGTATGAAATGTATTATATTTTATATTGGATTATTGGATATGGGGGTTATGGGGCATATGGATTTTTCAATAGGGTAATACGCAAGAAAGGAATGTGTGAACTACCACTCATTTGTCAGTCTGCATACGACTTGCATTTTTCTCCACAATATTTCTCCACCAATACATTCGCCGACACCCTTACTGACTAAGCAGCCCCTTGCCACCCCGCCAAACTCGATATGAGACCCAAAAGAAAGCTTCGCCTCATAACGGAAATTTTCGACACGCTCCATTACTGATGTGGTTGACAAAATAACAGGTCTTACCAGTGCAAAGTACGTAAGTGAGCTAAGTAATAACTTATTATGGCGAAGAGGAAGTGCAATGATGGGACAACTGTTTGAAAACATTCGTTCTTGTCCACGCCGTGTCCAGTGTCCTTAAGTTGTTTCTTAATGCAACCCTAAAGAAGAACACTAAGTCTGTTTACGTTGATAATGTATCCTTTAAATACTCTAAGTAATGTCATTATGTTTAGCAATAACTGGTTGACTATTAGAGGAGAAAATGAAGGTCAGGGTTCGATTTAAATCTGGTGCTAAAACCCCAATGCCGGTGCGTCATTGTGACGTCACGGATTTCAAAGTATATATATTTTTAAATTGGGATGGCAGCGTTGGCTTAGTAAAAGCTCCCGAAATTTCCGATGTTCAGTCCTTGGATCATTTAGAATGCTATGCAGGCAGTTGGTCACTATCATCATCATTATCATCAACCAATTTAAATTCACTACAGGACGAAGACCTCTCCCTCCGATCTGCAGTTACCCTTGTGCTGCGCTAATCAATTTCAACATGCGCCAGCCGATTTCTTACTTTCATCACCCCATCTAGTCTTTTGCATCCTCGACTGCGTTTCTCTTCTCTTAGCACCCATTCTGTAATCCTAATGGTCTACCGGATTATATTCTGTGCCTTACATGCCCTGCGCAGCTCCATTTCTTTCTCTTAAAGTCATTTAGAATATCGGTTATGCCCGTTTGCTCTCTGATCCACACCGCTCCATTCCAGTCTGACGCCTGTCATCCTTCGCTCCATCACTCTTTGTGCGATCCTTAACTTGTTTTCGAGCTTCTTTGTCACTCCCAGTTTCTGCCCATGTTAGCACCGGTAGAGTGCACTGATTGTACACATTTCTTTTTAGTAATGATGGTAAGCTTCCGTGTATGGACCTGAGTATGTCAGCTGTATGCGTTCCAACCCAATTTTATTCTTTTGTAAATTTCCTTCTCTTGATCAGGGTCCCCTGTGAGTAAATGACCTAGGTAAACATATTCCTTTGCAGATTCTAGAGGCTAAATGCCAATTCTGAAATATTGTTCTCTTGCCAGGCTTTTCATCATTATCTTTGTCTACTGCACTTTAATCTTCTACTACACTCTTGAACTCTCTCTGTTAAGGTCCACTATAATTTGTTGTAACTTGTCCCCATTGTTACTGAACAGGAGAATGTCATCTGCAAACCGAAGGTTGCTGAAATATTCGCCATTGATCCTTACTTCTAAGCCGTCCCAATTTAATAGCTTGAATATTTCTTCCAAGCATGCAGTGAATAGCATTGGAGAGATTGTGCCTCCTTGTCTGACCCCTTTCTTTATAGGTATCTTCCTACTTGTGGAGAGTTAGGGTAGCTGTAGAATGTTTCCAGATATTTTCCAAGATATTTACGTAAGCCTCATGCACTGCTTGATTACATAATGCCTCTATGACTGCTGGTATGTCAACCGAATCAAATTCCTTTTTACAATCCATGAAAGCCATCTAGAGACGCTCGTTGTACTCTGCAGATTTTTCAATTACCTGATCGATTACATGGATTTGATTCACTGTACAGTATCCCTTCCTGAAACCAGTCTGTTCCCTTGGTTGACTGAAGTGTTGCCCTGATTCCATCAGAAATTATCTTGGTGAATATTTGATAGAATACTGGAAAGTAGGCTAATGGGCCTATAATCTTTCAACTCTTTAATGTCTCCCTTTTCAAGGATTAGTATAATGTTGGCACTGTTCCAGTTTTCTGCGACCCTTTAAGTCGATAGAAACTTCATATAAAGGGATGCAAGCGCTACTGCTAAGATGTTAATGAAGCCCCTTGGCAGATGACGTCAAAATATGAGACGTCACGAAGGGCTGGTAAGGATGCCACCCACCTTGCCTTTTTGTGTATTTGCTTGCTTTTCAAGTGTCTTGTTGCAGCAAGACTGGTGTTTTTGGTATTCATCATCATCATCATCAGCTTGGTTATGCTCACTGCAGGGCAAAGGCGTCTCCATACTTCTCCAACTACCCCGGTCGTGTACATTAATTGTGGCCATGTTGTCCCTGCAAACTTATCTCATCCGCCCACGTAACTGTCTGCCACCCTCTGCTATGCTTCCCTTGAAATCCAGTCCCTAACCCTTACTGACTATCGGTTATCTTCCCTCCTCATTATATGTCCTGCCCAAGCCCATTTATTTTTCTTGATTTCAACTAAGATGTCATTAACTCGCATTTGTTCCCTCACCCAAGCTGCTCTTTCCTTATCCCTTTACGTTATACCCATCATTCTTTCCATAGCTCGTTGCGTCGTCCTCAATTTAGGTGGAACCCTTTTCGTAAGCCTCCAGGTTTCTGCCCCATATGCGAGTACTGGTAAGACACAGCTGTTATACACTTTTGTCTTGAGGGATAATGGCAACATGCCGTTCATGATCTGAGAATGCCTGCCAAATGCACCCCAGCCCATTCTTATTCTTCTGATTAATGGGCTGGGGTGCGTTTGCAAGCATTCTTAGATCATGAACAGCAGGTTGCCATTATCCATCAAGAGAAAAGTGCATAACAGCTGTGTCTTTGGTATTGCGTAAGGGTAATTTAGTTATGAAGGAGGAATCATTTTTCTCTTCAATGTCCCTCTAACGATTTTGCCATAATTAGCTCTTACCTTCAGCGTTTCGACAGAGGGAAATCTTTTCGCAGCAAGTGCCACGTCAGTCGCCATCGGTAGGTGTCCGCTTGGCAATTGATCCCGAGAGTACACCATGAGGTCCTTGAATCCCTTTGCTTTTGGAAGTCCCGTCGAGGTGGGCATGCTGCGCGGCCCCATGAAGCAATGCGCGACCCATGTGCTGTCGATGTGGCACACCTAAAACGGGATAGTAATAAATATCACTATCGTTGATGTTATTTAAGTTCACTGTAGGGCAAATGGCTCTGCGGGACGTCTACTAACACCAATTCCTTCAGCCGAACTTATTCTATGGTAGAACTTGCGTAACCTTACAGTCTGGCATGGCCCTCTTGGAACCTCACGTAGGCTTTCCGTGCTTGGGAAACTTTCACCCTAATAGACACTAATTGCTCTCCTTTCCGCATCACATGACCTGTCTAACCAAACTTCCTACACTTACTTGCCGCTGAAACATCAGCTACACACATTGCCACACTGTTGTTCGTTTGTGTATTAACGTTACCGCTATTATGTCAACATTATATTCTTCGTATCTTCGTATAACTTAATCTATGTTAGGACTTGCGTAACCTTATAGTCTGGCATGGCCCTCTTGGAACCTCACGTAGGCTTTCCGTGCTTGGGAAACTTTCACTCTAATAGACAATAATTGCCCTCCTTTCCGCATCACACGACCTGTCTAACCAAACTTCCTACACTTACTTGCCGCTAAAACATCAGCTACACACATTACCACACTGTTGTTGGTTTGTGTATTAACGTTACGGCTATTATGTCAACGTTCCATTCTTCGTATTGCAACATTCAGCTCAAATTCGCAGATCAGTTTCTCCCAAATTTTGGTCCACTACGAGTTATGCGCCTTGCTTTCGTGGCAGTAAAAAACGTAACAGTAGTTAAAAATCTCTATATGGTGTAATGCCAATAATTGCTGACAAAATCTTTCCTAGGCCAACAAAGCCGTAATCAGTGGCAATAATTCAGGGGATCCAAGGCACCAATTTTTCTTCTCCCAAACCAGGCAGGGAAGGACAATCTAAAAAATGATGTTTTGGTTACACCAACATAGAATTAAGTGCGAAGATGAGTTTAATCTGGAATATGTTTCATAATTTTATAACGCAAAGGGAAATGAAAGTTTAAGGGACCCCATAGAGAAAAATGATTTCTTCTGAATCAGTAAATTACTTTTCTTTGACACCAAAAGCACCACTTTCACCACGCTTGGTAAACCAGAAAAAGCGCACGAACAAAAGATGGGTGGCGACGCCTCCTGGAAGTTTCCACACCTGGTCGCTGTGACGTCATGGATTTCGATGGCATCTTCTAGGGCCTACTTAATTTAACAGCGGTACGGATTGACTACATGGTGTTCTAAAGGAACCAAATATTAAATATGGCAAGTTTCGGGAGCCTTTATTCAGCCAACGCGGCCCAAATGCGAAAACAATACCTTATTATCCCTGACGTCACACTGACGTACTGGCATCGGGGTTTCGCCGCTTCAAATACTGATACTTTGACCTTCATTTTCTCATCTAATAATCAAACTATTATTTTGAAATCACTTCCTGCAGGGTTCTCAGACAATGCTTTATTAGTCTCAACTGATTTATTATTTAATTTTAGCATCCCTTTACACAGACAAGCTGCTGGCGGTGATAGCCGAACTGGCAAGATTGGCACAGGTATTTGTAATCAACTCATTCGTAATCAGCATAATTCTTCGCCACTGTAGAACAAAGGCCTCTGCCAGCTATCCCCAGTTACCGCTACCTTGTGCCAGCTGAGTATCGACTCCAATTTATGTGTAGAAATATCCTAGCCTTACGATAGCGCACCATTCTGTGCCATAATTGATGTGTCTCCTTTTTGTTGGCGGCATTTTGTTACTCTTGTAAGCAATCCATTTTGCACTCTATGCGTTAAGTGTTCTTCACGAATTAATGTCTGTCTTCTTGTCTGTACCACCTTATTCCCAGTTAGAATATACACTGCTCTTTTCAATTTTTTTTGTTCATCGCTTGTGCCACTATACTTCACTCCTTCTGAAGCTTCTTTGTTAATATATCACGTTCAGCCACACAGTTTAGCGCCGGTAGAACAGAATGAGCATACAGGTTTCTACGAACATGGTAAGGTGCTGACTGACTTGGTAGTGTTTGTAATATGGAAAGATATTTTCATTCGTTAGATGATTTCCTTGCTGCTATAAGAGTCCCCTTGCAATTAACTGGCCTACATAAGTGTCCTCTTGCGAAACTTCCAGATAATCACTACCGATCACATGCACTTCAAGTGGGTCAGTTGGTTTGTTATTCACATTGTGAACAGCACCGACGACAGGACAAGAACAAGAGGAAACACTGTACGCAGTGATATTCAGAGCAGGTGTTAGGAACAGTCAATGCATGCGCTCCATTTTTCTTGCCTAGTTGTCTGCAATGTTCCCCTGCGCTATTCAAGAACACTTTTATTCCTTGCCAATTAGGCCAGTGAACGCGTCAAGACACGCATTATACCTAACCCTGGCAATGTTAAGCTATGGCTATGACGATGTCACTCACGTCAGGGCAAGTGTGCAGGAGCGCCAGCGTGGTCTCGCGAGACATAGTAAGGTACCCGTCGCATACGATGCCTGAGCTGCCGACGAGCTGCCTCAGCCGACTTCGCTCTACCAGCGGCGTGGAGTGGTCCGTGTCCGGCTCATCCAGTTCCAAACGATGATCGCAGTGATCGTGCAGCAGAGCCAGCACTCTGGCGTTCGGGAACATGCGAACGAGCTTGTACAGCTTGTCCTTGTTGTGCACGATGCATATCTCATGTGCGTCTTGGAGCAGCGTGCTAGCAGAAGTGGCGTAGACATCCTGGGAGTCGAAGGATGCGCAGCCGCAAAACAAGGCCTTCGAGATCCTCGCCTCGCGTGGCAGCCCTCTCTTCGCCGTGGAAACCAAAGATCTTTGGTTCGCTACCAGGAGGAGACGGCGGTCGTCGGACAGCGAGAGTCCTTCTGGGACTGCCACGTCCCTCGGCCAAGCAGCGTCCAGTTTGAGAATGACGTGATCTTCGGCGAGAACCAGGACACGGGGATCTCCGAACTCTCTCACCAACTCCATAGTACTGCACATGCGCAGAAAATAATGCCTAGAATTCACAAGATGACAAGATGTTAGCTTTCACCCCGCACACCAACCGACTGCTCAGCGTCTTGTCACGATGTATAAGAGCCAACAAACACACACAAATATATATATACATATATATATATCAGACATTACCAGTCGTGGAATAGGAAAGCTTTTGGAGCTGCCGTAGCAAAAAAAAATTTCGCTTTGTAGCAGACATCTTGGTTTTCATACCACATACTTTTGGATTGTTACACGAAGCAGAAAGATAAATTATGACCCCACACCATTTCTGTTCTATGTAAAACGCTGTAGAAAGCAAAATAATGCACCTATGATCTCCTAGTTGAGCTGGCAGAACGTAGAAACATATTTACTTACACGTATGCCCTGATAAGTTCTCTAGAGCAGCACATAAATGCGCAATAACTTTTGATGCCTTCAAGCCAATGAAGCGTAGTGCATGTTTTCTTTTTTTTTGCAATGCCTCGTTATTAAAAAGTCTCTGTCAGCTTATTTCCCTCCTCCAACAGAGCTTGACCACTGTCGACGTCAGAAAAGAATATTGCCTTCCTTCACTTTGCCAGGAGTAGCTCCACATTAATCAGCATCTTGGCTGAGTTCATTTTATTTTGAAGCTTTTATTTTTCTGCTGAAGTACCTAATTCACTGAAAACATGACGCGTTGCTTTCCTTGCACGTGATAGCACCGAAGCCTCGTGTACAGTTGTTTAACCTGTCGTTTGCACGACGCCTTCACTGTTTTGATCAGGTCTTGGGTCAGGACAATCAATTGCGAATCTCACTCAAACATTCATGAATACGACATTCATGTTGGCTATCGCATCATTTGTCTATCTTCACTAAGGCCTCTCATTAGATCTGTATTTCTGTGTGACAGGCACGAAGAAGCTTTCACAAATGCGAACACGAAAGAGTTTTTCTCCTTCCTATCGGCCAACCTTAGCTGGGAAATGTTCTGCCAGAAGTCCTTCAGACATTGGGGAGGGGGCAATGTACACATTATGAGAATTATTTTGCTCAAGTGATCTATTCTTAAAGACAGATACGCTGGCAGCTGCAGATACAATTTTGTGCTGATGACTGTCTCATTCCGCAATGTCTCCTCCAGCAAGAAGAGACGGGAGAAAGTGCGACGATCCCCGAGGGGACCCCATAAGGGATGTTTCCTCGCTGTGACATTGGCGCTACGTCCGTAGGAATTCATTACGAAGCGAGTAGCTTGGCTCTGGTGGCTTTCTAGCAATATTTTGCTATCCATATCTCATGAATCTGCTGCATACTGAAGGATGGCCTGGACATTAGATGTATACAAAATCCACTTAGCATCAGTGGGAGCTCTTTAGAAATTTCTTTTGGAAAAATTTGTAACTTGCGTAGCCTTCAAGCTACATATTCAACGTGTTTAGCACAAGTAAGGTTAAATAAAAAGAAAACTAAGAATTTGACCTCATTGACCATCGTGACTGACTTCGTTTCTAGGTTGTACACTGCCTCTATATTAGAGTGTCTTCTGTTAAAACAAATATGACTAAATTGAAACAGATACAGTCTAATTTGCCATTTGATACACCAATCTGATATACAGTCAAGTTCCAATTGAAGGGTAAAGGTATCGTCCACAATCTGCATTTCTTGGTAAAAAAACAGCATCTTTCAACATTCATTTATTTCTCCAGGAGAAAAAGGCCCGGGAAAAAAAGTTGCCATGAAGCAGCTTGATGAGGTCCGGGGCTCATGTACAAAAGGGCAGCAGTGATGGGAAAAATGCAATTGCACATAGATCACGAAGGAAGGAGCCGTACACTGCAGAATTACAAGTAAGCTTAATGTAAGACAAAAGTAAAATTCAAAATACAATGCACTGAGAAGCAAAAAGCATAAAACAATGGTATAGCAGGCACAGTAGGTTAAAATACAATTGCAATTTGACTCTGTGATATAGTAAATGAAGTTCAAATCCAATACATATTACACTGAAAGCTCGTTAATTCGACTTCAATAATTCAAATTTATGGATAACTCGAACTGTACGATTTGGTCCGGCCAAGCTCCACAGAACTGTGTATAAAAAAGCCTGTTAATTCGAATGGGAGAAGGTTGTGCCACGGATAATTCCAACTAGGCGCCACCGTGCCGGCGGCTTGGCGCCTGGCACACAGCCAGAGAAACACGCCTACTGCCTACACACAATGCTGCATTGCCACGAAACGGAGAGAATGGCGAGAGAAGGCAAAATCGCATAGAGTTTCTAAATAAGTACCCTAGAGGGAAATGTGGCGCTAGTGTCTACGGGGGTTCTCATGAGCGTTGCCTCAACCTACATGGGAATGATGGGAAGTACAGGCTTCGGATTGACTTCGGTCTTTAGACTAGTGGCGTTTGCTTCTGGCGCAGTAAACGAAGTTATACTCAATTATCGCGTAAAATCTAATTCTATTTCTGCAGTATGTTATATAATGTACAACACGCTGCATAAACTTTGTATGACTTTGAGATGGAAGCATGGTTTACTATGGTATGTCACCAGGACACACCAGGGTATGCATTTTTGTGCGATTCTGTTCCCAATTTAACGCCAAAGAATAATTATTTATTCATTTTTGCAACAACAAAACAACCGTGCATGTACTTATATAAACATACTCATCAAGTATTTCTGGAAATAAAAATGTTGTATTGTGACAAAGCGTTGCGCCCTTGAGCGGAATGCTAGAAGTGTCGTCTGCTACGACGCCTGCTCGCTGCAAACGCGAGACGTTTCTCGCAGACGACAGGCACTTGCGAACTCTCTCGCTCTTTCGAAAGGTTGCGTTGGCTGTCACGATTGCTGAACCTGCTGAACGTCTTCAAGTACTTTCAAGCACATCTGCTGCACTGCTAGTTGGGATGCCTGTGGCCTCCTACGAGTATGCTTCATCATATTTTATATTGATGTACCGCTTCCGAAGTGTTCCGGCGTGGCTTTGCACGTACCCATTTTACGACACTAGACTACAGCCAGGAAGCAGCAACCTTTTCTACCACAACTAAGTTTGTGTTCTCAAAGTCTTAAAACGCGCATTTCATTTCATTTCATTTATTTACTCTCAGGGCCGTTCGGCGTTACAGAGAGGAGTGGGTATACAAAAATGCAAATGGCTATACACGAATACATTGTTTTCTTTTTTTTTTTTTAGCAGGAAGCTTAATGAAGGTGATCGTATACAGCAGACTTGAAGACTTCGGGTACTGCGATGGACACGACGGAGGCAGGAAGGTGGTTCCAGTCCGCGCTTGTCTTCGGAACAAACGAATCAAAATAAAGATTAGTCCTGCAGCTTGGCACGCCAACTTTGAACCGGTGGTCCATGCGGGATGCAAAGTAAGTAGGAGTAGTAAAGAGTGATTGCGAGTGTCAGAGGTGAAATATATTTTGTGAAAGAGGCATAATCGAGAAATACGACGGTGTAAGGAAAGGTCAGGAAGATCTAATGTTTTCTTCATTAGCGTTAATTACACTGGCTGAACGAGAATAGTTAGAGAGTATAAAACGAACAGAACGATTTTGGATGGATTCGAGGGCTTGTATGAGTGATTTGGTGTGAGAATCCCAAACGGAAGAAGCATATATTCTAGTTTTGGGCGCACAAGAGTATTATATAGAAGTAGTTTTAGGGACACAGGAGCCAGGGAAACATTACTGCGAAGGAAACCAAGTGTGCGGTTAGCATTATTAGTGATATGTTCAACGTGCTTTTTCCATGATAGGTTGGCAGTAATGTATACGCCAAGATACTTATAATCAGAGACTGAAGTTAAAGAGGAGTTATTAAGGAAGTAGGTGCATGAAGGCTGGTTAGGTGTGCGCGTTATTCTCATTGCTTTGCACTTACCAATATTTAGTTTCATAGACCAGGTGTGACACCAAGTGGAGATGTTATCCAGATCAAATTGAAGAATGGCTGCATCAGAAGGTTTAGATATTTCTCTGTAAATTACGCAATCATTAGCATAGAGTCTAATTTGTGAGTCAATGGAATCAGGAAGGTCGTTAATATAAATTAGAAAAAGCAGAGGACCTAGTACGGAGCCTTGGGGAACTCCGGATGTTACGGGGCATGCAGGTGAGTCACAGTTATTAATTGAAACGTACTGGGTACGGCCCTGCAAAAAACACTCGATCCACTTCATCAGATTAGTATCTAGGTTTAGTTTCCTAAGCTTGAGAAGTAGTAGTTGATGAGATACAGTATCAAATGCTTTCGCGAAATCTAAAAAAATGCAAACCACAAGTGATGAACAGTCCAAAATGAAAAACAAGTCATTAGTAGACGCGACCAGTTGAGTTTCACAGGAGTGGTGTTTGCGGAAACCATGCTGATTAGGTACGAAGAAACAGTTTGATTCTAGATGCGAGGTTAGAATATATGATACGTTCAAGAAGTTTGCATGGAATTGATGTTAATGAGATAGGCCTGTAGTTGTGGGGGCTATGAACATCACCAGATTTAAGCACCGAAACCACCTTTCCCACCTTCCAGTCGTCCGGCAACGTGGCGCTCTGCAATGACTGAGAAAAGACATACGACAGTATAATGGATGAATAAGTCTGGGTGTTTTTCAGAAACTTGTAGTTGATACCATCGGTGCCAGCTGACGATGAGAGTTAAGCAACTTGAATGAGTTTACAAATGCCTACCCAATCGATAAGGATAGGGTCCATTTGAAAGAAGTCACTGCAGAAATAATAGGAACGGTTATTGATGCAACTTGTGAAAAAGATGATGAAAATGTGTCATTGAGTAAGATACAGCACTGTTTATTTGATACAAAGAATCCTCGATCGTTCTTCAAGCGAACTTCTTCGGATTCGTGCATTTCAATGAGCGTGCACATAAACGAGCACTTAATGAAGCCCTCAATAAAATTGTATTGTCAAGCCACTAGAAGTACAACTGTACATGTCTTGTATCAGTAGTGCCTTCTTTGTCCTATTCTAAAGTTTCATAAAGCACGTAACGTTCAAACGCTCAAAACATGTTCTTTCAACGTTTACGATGCCGCCGCTTTCTCGTCACGGCTTCGATGCCACACCGCGACACAAGCATCGTCCCAGTCGCTGGCCGAGCGCGCTATCGCCACTTCGAGCAGCATAACAAAGGCAGAGAGCTTTGCGTTGTACTGTCCCACTGCAGGTTACATCAATTGCGCTTGGACCGAAACCAAAACTATCAAAAAATACTTGTAGACTAGTTTGCCAGTCGTCAGAATGCCAATCCGAAGCCTGTACTTTCCATCATTCCCATGATGGTTGAACGATCGCAGCGCCAGATTTCCCTCTAGGTATACTAATAAGAAACTCTGTGGCAAAATCGGGAAAAATCTAACCGGCGCACGCTCGGACAGAACATAGCGGTGGCTGCCTCCTCTCAGTTCTACGTGACCTCCGAGACTTCTTGCCCGTCGCGAATCTCGGAGGCTTTGCAAATCTTTTGTAGCTGCTAATGTGTGGCAGATGGCGTGGCAAGCACCAAAACACAGTGAATCAAGTGCATCGCAGGTGCGCTTGCAATCAAGAACTGATGAATCGGGGTCTTTGCCACCTTCACAAGTTCAGCATCTTTGTCTCGACAGTCTTCATCGGTTTTGCACGTCTGTTTTCAGCTTACGAGGTACTGGCCGTCGCGATTCTTTGTGATGGTGCGAAGCCTCGGCTAACGTTCGTTTCGGTGGACATCGGCGATGTGGCACAGTTGGGCCCAGAGCTGCGACTTGAAGATGGCGTGTGCCCTAGGTACACGCCATCACTATCTTACGCGCCAAATTTCTGACATGCCATACCTGCCAACCTGGCGAGATAAAAAATCGGGAGACTTTATTCGCTCATGCCAAAGGGGGGAGGGGGGGGTTTGCATCACTGCTTCAACTTCCGTTGCCCTTAGCAACTTGATGAAACATGTTTTCCATCAGCGTTTTTCATTTTTCCAACCATAGACCACTGCATATCCCACCTTTCTTCATTAAGAATGTCCTCTGGAAGACTATATGCCTGTAGTGTGGCAAACTCAGCTTCGAGAGCATCTAAAGCATCTTCAGCAGATTCATTGTTTTCTCGGGGCAGCATCTGAGGGAAACTCTGAATAAAGAAACGAAGACTGGAGAGTGATGCCTGTGTAATATATTTCAGGTTGCCCACCTCCGCATTCTTCATAGTTGCGTTTCAGAGTCGCATCTACATCTATAGCGCTTCGCCTCGTCTCATTTCAGAAATATTTTCCGTAGAAGAGGCCCAACGTAGTCGCTGACACTAAGGGGTAGGTTGCGTTCGCGAGGAATCCCGTAAACAGGCACTCCACACGTATGACACTGTCGTCGCACTTGTTCAGGAGAATGTTCACTATGTTGCCTTGCCGCTCAGCGGTACGAACATAGCTTTCATGCTTCGCCGTGGAAACGTGCAGTTTCAAGTCGCCGTTGACACCGTGAGACACGCTGACGTCACATCCAAACATTCTACGAAATGCAAAATGTTCTCCTTTTCTTGATGTCAAAAAGCACGGAAATTCAGAAGTTCGCAATAACTTCTGCAAATACCTTTTCTTCGACTTTGGTAGCGCCATGGCATCAAGCACTCGAGAATTCTAACTCTAAATGGTGCACCGCACACACGGCCTAGCCAACACTAATCATACACAAAAGTAACAGCAACAAGATGCACCATGGAGGAAGGCATGCATTAAATGCAAGAACTACATTGGCTCTGGCTTTGGTCAGCTTACTAGGCGCTGTAGTCAGCTGCTTAGTCGATGATACCGATAGTGCTAGTGCTGCCGTTGTTGATGCTGACGATTACGATGCGGCTGTAGATTCAGCGGTGTCGGTTTCGGAAAAACCGCTTTTGCATGAACAGATCATTTTTAGGGAGATATAAGGTAGTGATCGTACAATCGGAAAGTTCAGTAAAAAATCGGGAGTCTCCCGGCCAATGTTGATGCTGACGATTACGATGCGGCTGTAGATTCAGCGGTGTCAGTTTCGGAAAAACCGCTTTTGCATGAACAGATCATTTTTAGGGAGATATAAGGTAGTGATCGTACAATCGGAAAGTTCAGTAAAAAATCGGGAGTCTCCCGGCCGTTGTTGATGCTGACGATTACGATGCGGCTGTAGATTCAGCGGTGTCAGTTTCGGAAAAACCGCTTTTGCATGAACAGATCATTTTTAGGGAGATATAAGGTAGTGATCGTACAATCGGAAAGTTCAGTAAAAAATCGGGAGTCTCCCGGCCGTTGTTGATGCTGACGATTACGATGCGGCTGTAGATTCAGCGGTGTCAGTTTCGGAAAAACCGCTTTTGCATGAACAGATCATTTTTAGGGAGATATAAGGTAGTGATCGTACAATCGGAAAGTTCAGTAAAAATTGGGAGTCTCCCGGCCGTTGTTGATGCTGACGATTACGATGCGGCTGTAGATTCAGCGGTGTCGGTTTCGGAAAAACCGCTTTTGCATGAACAGATCATTTTTAGGGAGATATAAGGTAGTGATCGTACAATCGGAAAGTTCAGTAAAAAATCGGGAGTCTCCCGGGCGAATTGGGAGGGTTGGCAGGTATGACATGCCCTACTGCTTCCAAATCGCAGTATACTGCTGTTCTCCTTCACTTTCGTTAGTTTGAACTGAAGTGGCTTCCCCTTGCGGTTCAAATTAACGAGCTTCTACTGTAGTATTTTTCCTTTTATACCATGGAGAAAAATATAAAAATAATACCCTAATTTGGGTCTGCGCCCACCAGACCTAAAAAAATTGCTGTACAGTAGTTTTTTGTTTAGGTTCATATTTTTTGTGTATCAGTTGTTTGTGTTAAGGGTGTTCGAAACCAGGAAATGCAACATTTGGGAGCCATACGCTCTGTGAAGTCGGGGTAGATGCCATTTCTCTTTGCGTCTGGTGCTTGTATTAGTGTTGGATTATTGGATTATGAACTTAGCGCGAGGTAAGCTCAAGTTATTCAAGGTGCGAAGCGTGGTAAATGACAACTAGATGATGGATGGGAGATATTCTATGTTTAATAAACAATTGTCTGGTTTGAGCTAGGTACTCCGAGCTAGAAACTATGGGGATAGCTTTTTTTTTTTCAGTAGTAGTTGGTTTACATGCACGCGAGCTGCAGTTCCCCACACAAGATGTCAGTAGCTTATTTGAGAATGAAATAATGAATGATACATTAATTTTTTAACTTTTGCCGGGAACAAGTCGCGACGTTGCTATAGAGCTCCTACAGATTTTGACAAGTTAAAACAAAGATAACTGAAGCGATCCACCCATTTAAGATGTTCGTCAAATATTACGCCAATATATTTATAATTACTTACGATTTTGATGGCGTAGTCTCCAGTAAGCAGTGGGATTGATATCGTAACATTCCGATTTCACGAACGAAAAATAACCGCCTTTGTTTTATTATAATTCATCTTTAAGCTGTTTATATGTAACCAGTTATGGAGGCTTTCTAATATGATGTTCGCTTCAAGCAGGAGTTTGTTCGATGAGTTTCCAGGTGAAAGTAAACTAGCGTCGGTATATATTATAAATTTAGCTTTCTTGGAGATATGGACAAGATCGTTTATATACACGTTAAAGGGAACGGACCTCAGATACTGCCCTGCGGTACTCCGCATCTTATATATTAAATACTGGAGCTACAACCATTGACACATAGAGATTGCTGCCGTTTTTTAAGGTATGCCTGTATCAGCTTAAGCGGATTGCCTCTTATACAGTATGCTTAAAGCTTATCTAAAAGAATGTTACGATTAATACAGTCAAATGCTTTGCTGAAATCAACAAAAATACCCATTGTTAGAAGTTAATTTTCAATGTTCTGCAAATTTAGTTCTTTTTGTTCAAGTAGCGGAGATTCTGTAGATAAGCCTAGTCTAAAACCAAGTTGGGAATTTGTAAACAGTCGATTATCGTTAAAGTAAATTTCCAAGTGCCTAAGCAACATTTTTTCTAGTGGTTTCACGAAAATTGGCAGAATCGATACTGGTCGATAGTTGCCCATGTCTTGTGTCATTTCAGATTTATGGATAACAATCCCTTTGGCTAGTTTTAGTCTGTCTGGGAAGGCAGAGAAGGATATCGATAAGTTAAATATACACGACAAGTAAGGTGCAAGAAGATCAGCTACAAATTTAATTGGTTTTACTGACAGACCCTCTGCGTAAAGGCTGGAGCTATCCTTCAAGGCCATTAGTGTAGCAAAAACTTCGAATGGGTGGAGAAAAAGGAGTCAAGTGTCTGCACAAAAATTAGGCAGGTAGCATCTTTGTTGTAGTCGGTTTAAGGGAGACCAATAAAGTGTTTACTAAAGCTATCCGCTAGCTCGGTACCTATTAAGGTTACACAGTTTATTGTAAGACCTCCTATTGAATTGAAGGGCTTGAGCATATCAATGACTGTGTTTATTGTTTTCCAAACTAATTTCCCATCATAGCAGCAGTCTTTTTCAAATAACATTCATATAATATTCCTTACCCACATTATGCAACTGACTGTTTAATTTATTTATGAACTGTTTGAAGGCAGTAAGGTCAGGTCAGCCACATCTCGGCTGGATAAAAATTTCTTGATACATCTTGTCTTTCTTTTTTATCTGTTTATAAAGAGACGGCATAATTCACGGTTTTCTTTTTTTTTATTGGCGCTTTGTGGATCACGGAAACATGCATCGTATATTTCACGTAATTTATTTATAGATATATTGTACGCTTCATCTGCACTGCTATAAGTATAAATTTCGGACCAGTCAGCACTGTTTATTTCTGTAAATTTATTAGGATTGGTGTCATTAATCGACTGATAGGTAGTAAGGACTTTTCTAGTGAAAGTTGAAAGTCTTTGTACAACCGACACAAAAACTGGACAGTGGTCACTAAGCTCGGACAACAATGTACCAGCACATTCGACAGTAGTGCCTGCGTTCACATAGTATAAATCTATAGTTGTCTGGATGAAAGCAGTAATTCTCGTAGGAGACACTGCCACGCTTGTAAAACCATTCGATTTGATTATGTTGGCAAGACTAAGTGACGTGTAATTATCTTCAGCTACATTTATATTGAAATCGCCACCCAAGACCACAATGTAACGGTTATTAGAGCAAAATTCTAGAAATTTTTCAGCATAGTTGAGAAACTGGTCACTGCGTCCGCTCGGGGGCCTCTAAACTACCGAAAAGATTTGATGGTTATGACGTAATGTGATAATTTCATAGTCATTTGTTATAGCTGAAAATTCATCAACAAGCTCGAATGCGTAACAAGGTTTAATATAGACTGCCAGGCCGCCCCCACGGGTCCCTCTGTTCAAGAAAAAGCGCAAGAATGATTCTTTCGAGATGAGATCATTTTCTTGTGCACACCATGTTTCAGTAAACATGAAAAATTCAAAAGATACCAGAAGACTATGTATCAGACAAAAGCACTGGAGAGATATCTGAGGCTTTTCTTATATGTATGAAAGGGAACCTAGCACTAGCTACCCATGCAGAGAATTACTACACACTGAGACTGCTTATTATCATTGTAAAACAAGTGTCATGCTAGCCATGCCATGTGTCCTTTTCGTTTCTGTGTGAGCAGCATGTATTCAGATCTATTCTCCCCTTTTCACCTTTCGCACGATATCACTGTGCGAGTAATAAAACTGAACTGTTAGTAGCGCTCTGTCCTGTTGCCTCCTTTCCATGCTTGTGTATTGTGGGCTAAATAAGGCTTTTTTTGTGTGAAAGAGTGCTAATTTTACACATAAACTAGCTCCATGGCAGTTTGCAATAAAGGAGTGTTAGCATTCTCTAAAAATACGTCCATGCAGAACAGTGTCAAAAGAGCGCCTTTAAGAAAGAACGTGAGTGTATCTATCATAAATGCCAACCCTTGTTTTTTTTTTCCTTAACATATTTTTCCATACCAATATTGAGGTACAAGCTCACCATATTATATCACCTTGTCAATGAAGCAAGGCACAGTGGTACCCAGCTGTAGCGGTATAAGCTTGGATGTGGATATCGGCGCAGATCAGCAACATAGCATGGCCTGCTTACACTTCTTCTCCTGGTGCAGCCATACCTATAGCAGCTATAAAACGAGCTTAGTGTCACAAGCGAAATGATATAAAAAGTGACAATGAATAAAGCAACTTTTGTTAGGCATAAATAGGATCGAAAATGCAGACATTATGCTCATAACTAACCTCATTTTGAGCAACAAAGCATCCAAGTGAAGAAAGATTATATGTATGAGCTATCTATGTGGGAAAGATTACTCGAACGCTCTCTTTTTGGCATGCCCCTCCCCTTATGCATGGATGTCTCCCTGGCTGAGTAAGCCAGGCTGATCCCAGGTATAGTGTACTCAAAGGTTGTCACTTGGTGGGCCAATCCTGACACCACTGCATGAGTTGTACAGTAATGTCAATGTGTATTGTAATGCTGGCCATCCTGTAGGCACTGCAACATTATAGCACCCATAAGGCTAATGGTATTATCTGATAAGGTTAAGTAATAAGTGTCCCCAGAAGCATAACTTGGCGTGTGTGCCCGGAAGCCATTATTACACTTCGATAATCATTCTTCTATCGCTTCAACCTCATTTTTATCAACATAGTACAAGCTTTAGGCAACTGCACAAGCTTAACGCACCAGGGCACCATAAAGAATACCACAATAGCTCCCTATCCAATTCACCCTTTAAAACAAACAGTGGCAAGTTCCGTACCATGTTTTGAACAAGCGAAATTATTCTGGATTTGCATAAGCCTTTTCCATACATACAAAAATCACCAGTGCAACGAATCGCATATGAGCATTTTGTAGACAGAAGGCACCAACCACAACAGTTGAAGCTTGGGAAAATTGACAAGAGTTCATTTTGACGGTGCTCACAATCAAAGTGAAAGAGCGCTGTGCTCTTTCAACCTCTAATTGTTATTTCCTTGATATGTGTGCACTGTGAACACCACATCTGCCTGTCCCTTATAACTTTAGTGTGTATGCATTGTCAATAGAACTGAAAGGAACATAAAGACCAGATAATGTTATGTTGGATAGAATGAGCAAGAAACATACCTTCTGATGCAGTACATCTTGATGAAACAGCTTTCTACCAATATCCTATACCTGCCACTGCACTGAAAAAGGCTTATTCGATTTTCTGTGCAAAGCAAGCTTGTTTTACAGAAGACTGCATTTGTTCAATTACTTCGACAAACTGGTGGTTACGGAGTATTGTGGAAAGGTGGCATCATTGAAAACCATCTTAATTATTGTGTAAAAAACAATCACGCAGTCAACTCCAGAGATCAAGCCAGGTAGAAGTATGCAGGAGACAAAATGGTGAACTGGTCTTTCCATGACTGTTGAGGTAAAAACAAGTGATGAAGCATTCCCGACACACTCAACATGCTTTGGAGGAGACAGCATATCAGAATTAAAAATGTTAAAAAGCAAATATTTAGAGTTATTTAGTGCTTTTCTGCTGTCATGGTTTGTCACTCCTCCAGTACGATTGAGCTTACTGCTGAGGATAATAAATAGATCCTCTTTATGGATTTTCAGGGAATGATTACAATGAGGAGCCAGTGATGTGACATCTCTGAGCGCCTGAGGACAGTGCTGGTGATTATATATCACAAACTGCTGACATGCAACTGAACTCTCGGGCAGTGTCATCTCATGCCACATGATTCATGCAAAACTTTAAAGGGCGCTACACAGAAAATAATTATTTGAGCTGCATTAGTAAATCACTCTACTGCAATACCAAAAAACTATAGTTACCAAGAGAGGAGGCTTCATATGCCAAAAAAGACAGAATGAAATATGGACGGTGAAACCACAATAAGGTTCCCGCACCAACTTGCCCTGATGCCTTGAATTTTGGCGCAGCCTGTTAGGAGTCTAATTATTTTGACTTAGGCATGTATTGACAACATTGCATTATAAGTGAGCCAGAAACTGAACTTAGCAAGTTTTAAGCAAGGGAACCGAACCGCAATAGCCAATATACAAGAAAATACTCCGGAATGCATGATGTGCCCCTAACATGCTGGCAGTGAAATCCTGGCACAAGATTTGAAAAATAGAATTTTCACCTTCATTTTCACTCTTCATAATTAAACTATTACTACAAAATTTACTAGAGAAAGTGTCGTTAGAGAATACTTAATCCATATAAAATTATTTAATGTTTCTTTTTAGCATTCCTTTAAAGCTAAATTTCTAAGCTTGTTTACCGAGTCATGTGACCCTCGTCATCCTATAGGCATTCAAACCGTGCACTTATTCTTGGCCTCGTTTAAAGTACCTTGGTATTCCATGCAACACAAAACTGAACAACAGGAGTCACTGTAAAGAGAGGGACAAATGGGATGTTCCGTGTGTGACGCAACGGCAGAGTTTTAAAGGGACTGAGAACAGATTTCTTAGGAGCCGGGTCATTTGTGGCACAATTAAATGCTCATTCTCGAGGTAGCTATACCTGCAGGGGTTCCAATATCACGTAGAAATTTCGTAAGCAGAATTTTTCCATTAGGATTGCCACCTCAAAAATAGGAGCCCCTACTCCGGCAACACAGGAGTGAGAGCAATGCCTATAGCCTACTTCACTAATTGTGAAAGCAGAATGATGGGTGGCTTTCGCAGGGATGAAGGAATGAGTTCAACTTTAATTAACCATTTGCAAAAATCCTTTCAGAAAATAAAATGCTACCACAATATGCTGCTGCATCTGTGGTGCCCTATTTCGGCTATGCATGCAAGTTGTCGAGGATAAATTCTTCTTGGGTAAGTTGGTGCTCACTTAAAATGTTGCTTTCTAGCGCTGAAAACTCGAAAAAAAAGAAGACAGTGAGAGGCAAAAGTAAAGGAAAGACAAGCGCTATACTTACAACTGTTTATTCTAAAAAACAGAGCATCCCATATACTGTACACACAAAAATGCACATGCACAATCGCATAAAACAAGCAAAGGATGTCAGTCAGCCAAAGGCACTGTTGTGAATTTTTATATGCTTCGCAATCTGAATTCCAAATCATAAAGCGTAACAGAAGTTTGACTCGCGTGAGGTAGACCAGTGGTATGGATATGGAAGGCCTCGAACAGTTCACATGCAGTTGTGTTTTTCCTTCTGCCTAAGATCCTGATGTTAAGCAACAGTGGTCAGTCATATCTTGCATGCTCTCATTCAGCATGCAGTCATAACTTGCATGCTCTCTCATTCGGTCGTTGACGCAACGCCCAGTTTGCCCAGCCACAGCCGAGCCGAATCAGGTAAACCACTCCAATGGAGCAATGCACGTAACGCTTAACGAGCTGTACTGTACACCCGTTCGTAGGGACACCCGTGATTCAGCAGCAGAGACGGGCCAGCTTGTTCGGGATGGTGAAGACCACAGGTACTCCATACGCGTACACCATTTTCTTGAGACTGTGGCTAACCCTGTGAAAGTATGTTTCATACCTTCACAGAATAAGGCCTGCTTTATTGGAAGGCTGTCTCAAAAGTACTTTTATTCTTTTTGGCAATCAACTGTACTTACTGTCACCTGTACTCAGGTAGTGCCTCTGCTACGCGACCAATTTCTTTCTGA
Source organism: Dermacentor albipictus (assembly GCF_038994185.2). NCBI lineage: Eukaryota > Metazoa > Arthropoda > Arachnida > Ixodida > Ixodidae > Dermacentor > Dermacentor albipictus. Next base: position 25,977,935 of record NC_091830.1, on the reverse strand, counting down.
AATGGATATAACCCTCGACAAATGTGTTAAGAACGCGCACATGATAAAGATTTTTAGATATGTAGACAATTTTGTAGTCCTTTTGGACCAGCAGTGTTCTTCAACTGACAATAATGAAATCAGCGCAGTTTTAAGGCTTTTTACGCTTCATGACAAGGCCCTGTGTTTTACCCATGAGATTCCAGTGGAGGACGTGCTGCAGTCTTTAGATTTAAATATGATGTTTTTAAAAGAACACGTTTGTCTGTACTACTCACCATGCTCTAAAAATGAGCTGTTACCAAACGATTCCGCCCATTCGAAAATTGTAAAACGAGGGATCGCAGCAACCTGCCTCGGGTCTGCACTTAAAGTATGCATGTTCATAGGATCAAGACGAGTTTTGAAAATCAGATCGAGCGGCTTCTAAAAGCCGGCTACCCTCGCTAGTCGTCTACTTTGCTCCGGAAGCTGAAAGGCAAGAAAAAGCCTAAGGAGAGCAATGAAGTTCAGTGTAGCGTTCGAAAAAAGGCACAAATGATCCTGTACCTTTCACAGGATTAGCCACAATCTCAAGAAAGTGGCGAACAGGTATGGAGTATCTCCACCTCCTACTCTCTACTCTACTATATCTCCACTATCTATCTCCACCTCATGGGTTTCCACAGAACTATTACATCACACACACATAATCAATCATTATTAAACTTGTCGTGCAGCACAAAAAGCAGCAGCGAACTTGGAACCAGTAACTGACAATTTTTTTTTTTTTTTTTAGATTACAGAGCTTTTTCAGTGTGTTTGCTGCTGCCGCTTTAGGTTGCTTCAGGAATTTATCTGACCAAACTTCCGTAAAGCAGGTGCCCCTCTGATGTTCTCGCTAGAGATATTGCATTGCTAATAATAAAGCAGTACAAGTACCATTACAATAAGTTTTTACATGCATTATGATGTCATGCCACCCATCTCTCAACAGCTTTAAAACATCCTAACCAACACAACTTCATTCTCTTTCTAAAGTGACATTCATAAAATTGTAAAATGAGCCCAAATTTGTAAACCGACGAAAAATTCAGGAGAGTTTCCAAATATGAATGATACCAACAAAATCTGCAGCTTGTGTAAGTTGCAGCGACTGCTTTGTACAGACCTTGTCGCAGCACGCCCATCAGATACTTTGCCGTGCTGTTGAGGCTGCAGAAGTGCCGCAGGTGCATATGTGGAGGTGCCTCTGGTTCACAAAATCTTGACATCCCTAAACAATAAGAAATGTTTAATTTATTGTAATCCCTGATGAAACTGCAAACTTGTGATATAACAAGATCATGTTACATTTTGAAAAGTCTCATACAGCCAGTTACATGAAGCTGCATCTGGTTGTGCAAATATCTGATTGTTATATCACAGGCGGTTATGTAACACGTAAATCAAACTGTAGCAAACATGTATCTACTATGAAAAGCTTCCCACAAACCTACATCTGTATAAAGTGAAATGTGAATTGTACTATCAAGAAAATTGCTTAGGACATGAAAGGCGTTGCAAAACCTAATTTGTTTATGGGCGGAACAAAACACTGTCAGAAAGGACTATGCACTCAAAATTACAACAGACCACCTCCTTTTCTGGAGAGACAATACAGAAAAGAGAAAGATTTTTCGATTAAAAAAAAAACATTGCTGTTGGAATTTCGTCTTGTCTGCAAGATCGGAACCCTTTACAGATACGCGAAAACACATAGGACACCAATACACGCCACCTGACGACACTCTACAAACAGAAGAATTTGCATACAAGCTAAACATCTGGCCATGCGTCGACACAGCAATCGGGTGATATCTCGCGCAGCTGTTAGCTGTGAAGATGACACATCGACGTACTACTTCTGGAAATGCCTATACCATTTGTCAACGAAAAATTACGTACACGAACAGTAGCTTTCCTTGCTTGAATTTTTGTGCCCATTTAGATCAAAGAACCATCCGCG